>NW_028281214.1:0-180000 GCF_059751285.1 Brachycentrus maculatus
AAAATCCCAGCCGTGGAGCATGTAATAAGGTTTAGTATATAGTTTGGAAATCAGATTATATAACTTTGCTATTAAACTACAGGGTAACAGCAAGCACATTAATGAAAATGGAGGCTACCTGGTCACATTTTGTAACCCTTTGCTTTATAATTAACGAAATTTAGATAACGCTTTTTTTCTTGCACTTTCTCAATGCTTTCGTTCAATCAAGAAGCGTTAGTTTGGAAGTTGCTTTCATTATTAGTTATAAGTGAAAATAATCCAATTTAACTTTCACTGATAGGTTTTCATTAACTATAATTGATTTATTTAGTGCACCATTCAGTCTGTTCCCAGCAATGAGTCTTTATACTTTCAACTTACAACATCATATTTTCAACGTAAACAAGATCGGTTAGTGCAATATTACTTTAAGATTTTGTCCACAGATGCCAGGAAAGGATAATTCTAACTACAACAAAATAACATATAATGCTTGATGCTAGGTCAATGTTGAATAAAATGGAACAAAACCATCAAAATAAAAATGTGACAACAATTTGGGATTGATGGGGAAACCAAATTTAAATACTTTTATCTAAAATCTACTTTTTAACATGCTCATTTTATTTTTTGTACATAAAAAGCATTGTTTACTTTGTGATATGGTAATTTAACACTCTCCTTATCATTCGTCGATCACTTTGTGTTTAAGTGGTATTACACAAAGTGAACGATGAATGATAAGGAGAGTGTTATTTTATTATTGTTGAAAACGAATGGCGTAGCATCATATAATTTGGGTGCAAGTTTTATATTGTTCGGACTGGAATGAGATTTATGAATTTTAATAAAAATAAAGATACCTCTTTATGACGAAATACTTCGTCTTGCCCTGATAACAGTAGAGAGGAAGTTTGTTGGTTTACATTGCAGGAACTAGCCAATTAGTTCAACTGTAATAACTAAACTAGATTCATGCAATCACTGGTATTCCATTGAAACGTTGGTGAAATCAGCGAGTACATACGAGTTTCTAGAAGCTCAAAAGTTTTGCATACAGTGGCATTGTTTTACGACACTTTGTCTTATAGTCTCGGCGGACTTCAAAGCTACCACAGTCCAAAATATACAGCTTGGTGTATTTATCAAGCAGGCATTGTTTTCCATAATAAACAGGACTGTAAAACAACTAAGTTGGGAACATATGTACAAAGTAAGTTATATTCAAACAGTATGTAGTGTGTGTCACGCTTCTTAGTATTTTTTAAAGGAATCTGTAACCTTTCAGTTACCAAAATCCGATGTATCGGCTTTCGATACTCTAGCGAGAAATACCGAATTCGTCAAATTTGACGTCATGATTTATAAAAGTATCAGATACGTTTTTGGACTGTATTTCGGGCCTGTGCATTTAAAAAATCATATTAGGATTTTTTTCTTCAATAAGTCATAATATTTACCATTCTATTTTCATCGATAGTTATAATGAAATATTTATTCATTTATATCTTACGATTAGTTGTAATATTACGAAAATTTAGGTTACAAATATACTTAAAGAAACGAAAGAAACAAAGTACATTAAACCAATTTTTTCCACAAAAAATAGGTTGTATAAAGCTGTGATACCAAATAGGCTAATCTAAAATGTGTTATTGATTGATAAAAATTTACAAAACTATTTTTAAATTTTTATTATATTTTTTTGATTGTTCACACTATCTCTTTCAGCACCGGATGTCTTCAATTAGATCGGGAAGTCGCGTTTAATTCGCAGTGTTATGCGCACGGCGTAACGGAGGAGGTAAACACTAAGCGAGCAGCATTTAATTGTTAGTTGATTTTTTGTAACTTCGCATACGCCGAAGATTAAATTTAAAAGCACATTTGTTTTAACAATGCCATAGAGTATTTAAAAATTATCTAACACTTTTAATTTTTTAATTATTTATATATAGCAGTTTTTCTAGCATAGTAACCTCAAAGGTCCTGGTAGTCTAAGGGTTAAGGCTCCATAACTAAAACATAGAAATACATATACATATTTTTTTGTAACGTACCATTTTTAGGCAAAAAAACTTTGATGATATTGCAATGTATTACAACCTGCTTCCATTATCCATTAAAAAATAAAAGCATTTAAAAAGAACCTAAATATATCGCAAAAAGGCTATTCATAAATGGAATATGAAAGTAAAAAGTATCGGATTAATTTTCCGAATTTTAAGAAAACCGGATTCAGAATAAACGTCGGCTTAGCTTAATTTTTTTCTATCGTATTTGAACCTTAAAGCGGAGAATCCAGTCAAAAACTCACATTATAGAATAAAGTCTAAAGTTTGAGGCATCTTAACATTAGGAAGGTAGACGCTAAAAGAACGAGTAGTTACAATAACAAAACTTTTGTTAAAAGACCCTTTGAGTTGTTAGAAACTAAAATACGAAGTTAGGCCCAGAAGTTTTGCTTTTTAAGAAAGGAAAGATAAAATAATCTTTTAAAAAGCAAACAAATAAAAGAGAAGTAACATAAAAAAAGCATACTTGGACAAAGAGTAAAAAACCGCTTTTCGTACACTATTCGCTACAATTGTACGAATTTTCAACATTATTTTCTTTATTGTTTCAATTTAAAGTTCTTTTCTTTAATACTAATGCTTTAAATATTATTAAATATTATCAATAAAATTTATATATGCTCGTTACTAGAAGTTCTTATTTTATATTGGTATCTCAAAATTCATGAAGAATACTACAGAAGTCTAAGTATTTACAATACTTACGACCTGTAATAGGCTGTTATATGTGATTGACAATTATACTACTCAAATTTCGGAAGTTGAATGTTTCAATTGACACCTTCTTTCACATCTTTTCGGCACCATTTGTGGTTAATTAAGATTTTTGTCCGCCTCCGTGGTGTAATAGTAAGCGGGTTTAGCTACCATGCTGTAGATCATAGGTTCAATTCCAAGGGAGGGGAAGGGGGGAGGTCAAATAAATACAGTGATTTTTTCACTCTAATATTTCTTCAATATTACCTTGGACTTGTACCTGAAGTGGAAGGTTGATCACCTTTCCTTCATGTGTTATTGATCAAGATATGCAGTGCAGTGCCTTACGCACCATCAATTGCGGATAAGGGTTTGAACGAATATTCAGTTAAATATTAGCGGAGATATGGTTGACCGCTGCTTATTGAAATTGCCCTCAAAATTGTTGATAAAAAACTAAATTGTTGATAACTCCGATAAAAATATTGAAAGATGAAAGATATGTGTATTTTTTCTTCTTGTACAATGTACATATGTATATGTCGCATTCTCATAAACATATTATTTACCTCGTTCATATTGCAGTGTCCTTGCGTTAGGTCCTTCCCGAAGCTGAACTATAGTTACGATTAAACTTGGATTCGCATTCTTGGGCAAAGACTGCCTTGTTTAATTGTCCATACACATTCCGGAAGTCGCGTGTGGTCACACTAAAGGTCCCTCTGCCGTTATAATAATGGTATGGAATATTTAAATTAATTTGTAAAATAGTTTTAGGTTTAATTGCTTCTAACGGTAGTTTTATTAAGCTTCATAAGAAATAATGAAATATTCCAATCGATTTCATAAATTGGATACAATACAGTGAAGGAAAGTAATAATTTGATGTAGTGTGATCCCGGGTATAATTTATTTATTATTTATTATATTTGGTAAAATAACAGATCAGTAACAAAAAAATATACACTATACGAGAATTACAAAACGAGTTCTTGTACTGTGCTAATAACCAAATTTCTCATTCGTCAAAACAACATTGGAAACAAAGTGAATGGTACACTGAAATCAGTAATGGCAAAAAAACCCATTAGCGAAAGCTAAACTGGCAGTACACAAGGGGTGCAGGTTCCGACCCTGATGTATGGAAGTGAAACACGGAGTTGGCAAAAGAAGGATGAAAGTAGACTGAATGCAGTCGAAATGCGATCTCTCAGAAGAATGTGCGACAAAACGATGTATGATAGATGTTCGAATGGTGAAATAAGTAAGGAATGCAAAGCTGAGACAGCATTATCGATAAAATTAAGAAAGGTGTGTTGAGATGGTTTGGACATGTAGAACGAATAAGTGAAGAAAGAACGGTAAAATAAATTTATGAGGCGAATGTAGTTGGAAGAAGAAGCAGAGGAAGACCGAGAAAAACTTTGCATGATCAGGTATGCCGAATACTTGAAAGCGGTCAGGTTAGGAGTCAAAATAATCGGTGGGCATGTATGAGGAGATGCATGAACTTGGAAGAGGCGAAGAATGTTTAATTTATTATAGATAAATAAATGGTAAATCAAACACTTAATTTTTAAGTTTCCTAAGTTGTATTATATTGATTCAAAAACACATAAAACATTAATTTTCAGACAATTGTTTCGTCTGTTTATGGCTTTTTTAAATGAATTGTTAAACAATAAAATACAAATTAGTAGACTCAAAAAAACAGTGTTTGATTTAATATTTAAAACAAAAATTATAATGAAGTTACCGACAAATTAAACACCAAATCAATAAATACATATTATTGATACCTTTTAGCTCTGTAATGCCATTTTTAAAATATTTTGCGATGATTTTCTGTATAAATTTTATTTGTATTTTAAAACTTTTTATCGATATTAAGAAGAAGGCACCCACTGGGTACATGTTTCCATTTAGAAGTTGTGACAGTTTGACATTTTAGTAGTCTGCTTCAAGACAATCGCATTTTATCTTGTGGTATAAATATATCTTCATCTCCACCAGATTTGTAACGAGGAATTTACTTTGCCTTGATACTTTCGTGTATTAGATATGGGCAATCGTATTAAGAAAACCGAATAAAATAAGCAATAGTCATTTCATTCGGTTATTTAATTCAATGATCCATAAGTAATCACGCCGATCAGCGAATATTTGACACAAAGACTTAAGCTGTCCATGTTTAATTTTAATTTACTTTGTATTATAAATACCACGTTTTCTTTAAATCTATTATCACTCGCTTTTCAATCCGTTGCGCATCATTTGCATACGTTGTTTAAAAATGGTATAGAATGCATCGAAACATGTGTTATATATATTAAATTATAAGAGAAAGTAGGTCATACCAAGTAAAATTTAAATTAAACAATTAAATATTCCATTTCTTTGAACTCTTTCGGAATGTGATTTTTTGTTTTATTAACAAAAAATGTCACATCTCTTTTACATTTTTTTGACATTTCAACATTCATTCATTCAAACCCTTACCCGCACTCCAATAGTGCATAGGGCACTGTATCATATAAACGCAGTGTTATTTTGATCGTTAACTCATGAAGGAAAGGTGATCAGCCCTCCGCTTCAGGTACCAGTCCAGGTTTTTTTTTCAATATAGATGATGTTTTTGACATCTCAACAAAGTTCTCGTTAGGTGGGGAAGGCAACGAAAAAAGTAATGGTAGTGATGGTGAGGAGAAAGGAAACATCCAAACTTCCCTACATTGCACTGTACGACCAACCCCAAATAAATGACTCCTAGGCAGACCACCAAATATATGGATTGGCAGCTGGGAATCAACATCGCAGGAGGTTACTGCCTCTTAAAAATAGGTCATTAGGCCTACACCAAGAAGAAGAAGAAGAAGAATAATGATGAAGACGAATATGGAAGTCTGGGTTTCAGGGCTTGCTGACATGCAACATTCACCATTCTACTCATATTGACAACCACACTACTAAAATTTTTGGAACTCCTACATATTATTAATCTCATGGCGCTGTATATATATAAGTTCACATCACTCACTCCTTTCAACAACGTCATGTATCAAAAAACTTGATTTTTTAGGAGATTGTTTTTAAAGTTTAAACATATAATAAATAATAAAACCCCTATCCGCACCCCAATGGTGCATAAGCCACTGCGTCATATAAACGCAGTGTTATCTTGATCGTTTACACATGAAGGAAAGGTGATCGACCCTCCGCTTCAGGTACCAGTCCAGGGTAATATTGAATAAATATTACAGTAAAAAAAATCACTCATATTGATTTTACCCCCCCTGGGAATCGAACCCGGGACCTCCAGAACGGTAGCCGAGCGTGCTGACCATTACACTACGGAGGCGGACAAAATTTTTTATTTTTATTTTTATTTTTTTAAATATAATAAAAATATAATTAAAAATAAATATCAAGCCACTTATTGAACATTTTACTGTGCAACAGATCTTTTTACGTAAAACCTGAATGTTTTTTCTCCATTTGAAAAATATTTAGTAAATATAAAAAAAAATTAAACTATACCCTTTCTTCAAAATACAAAAACAACACTTTCCGCCATGTAGCGGGTAAATAATAATTTAAAACTATGCCGCTTTTGCTGGGATATAGTACATTTTCTGGACATTCCGAAAACATGCACAATGGAAAATTGACGATTGACAACTGAAATTTTTAATTTATGACGTTCTTGAAAGGAGTGAGCGAAATATCATTAATGTCGTATGAGTTCACATGTCAACAAGTATAACAAAAGTGGTCAAAACTCAGATTTATGTGCAAGTATTTGTACACACTCAAAATGTGGTAGTCTCATCGTCTATATTTCCTAATGGAACATGTCCATGCTCGTGTTTCAGATAGTGAGAATATAAATTTACTTAAGCTTTAATATAAGTTTTCCGTTGATTAATTTAGTACGCAGATGATCAATCTTAGTTCGCCTTAGCTTCCCTCCAGGTAGGTACCTGCCTGGAGAGAGTGTACACAGCCATACACCCCTGGCCGCTGGCCCGTGAAGTGTCCTTTATTTTGTAAAGTTATTCAGCTCCCGGCCCAGGGGAGGAGCTGATGAATGCGAGAGGAGCCAGCCCGTGGCAGCTAGCTCGAGGGAATCCATAAATTTAAAGCCGTACAAAACTTTCCTTCTTCTCGGAGCATTACTTCGATTTTGTAATTTAGTTTTTACTCCTGCCCCATCCTGCGCCCCGAGTATATTGTACTGAGTAACATTATTCTCACCCAATATGTACACGGTAACCAAAAAATTGAACACATCGTTTTGAAGAAGAACAATTATTTTAAGATACATAAAAAAAAAAAAAATATTTTCAAGCCGTTTTTATTGGTACTTTTCTCCAACTGGTTTTGACAAGAGCCTTGTCGTCATCTGTACTAATACATGTTAAACCTTGATGATGACAGGTTCTTGTCAAAACCGGTTGGAGAAAAGTACCCATGAAAAGTGGTTAAAAACAAAGTAGTTCAATTTTATATACTATCACAAAGTATCTCCGAAAATTATTCAATGAAATAAAACTAATTAACCATTCCTCCACTTCCTGGTAGGACTAGGCCGAGAGAATAAAATAACCCTTCCTGTATGAAAACAAACCTGAAAAGTTTTTGTTCCGATTAAAATAGATTTACATCATCTTTTATGCGTGTCATGTCAGGTCCCCCTGACGCCATTACTTGAGGGTAATTGTCCTTGTCTTGGGCAACTCTAAACATCACTTTGATAGTCCTGATCCCCGTTCAATCTCATATATTCCGGAGCCAGAGATCTGTCTCCTGCCCACACCTGGACGACCCTCTGTTTTGCCTTTTATGATTTATAAAAGAGAAGTACGAGCTATTAGTCTTAATCAAAAAAGGGAAAATCATAAAAATGACATCATAGCATTAAAAAAACTAACTTACCATTCCCTTTTCCCCCATTCGCTTCCCCGTAGTGGTGGATAGATGGAATAGAACGCCAAACCAATTTGTTTTTCTCGGTCTTCCTATGCTTACATTTTCATCCTTGCATTCAAATTTGTTTAAATGTTATTTCCTTCTTCAATCATTTGATTCACACACTCAAACTATCTCAACATACCTTTCTTTAAGAGTATTTTATCGATTCTTTTTTGTATCATAATTCGAACGTCTACTAAACATTGATTTGCTGAGAGATGCAATGGTGAACGTATATGAAGTAATCACATAAACCGACTGACAGTCGTAAGTCATATAAATGGTCAAACTTTCATATTGTTTTTCAACTGTGTTGAGATATCAATACGAAAAAATTCAATTTTATTGCTAAATTTTCGTTACTATGCTAATTTTGTTCTCATTGTTATTTTCCTTACTAAATAAATATGTTTGTTTGTAACGTTAACAGATTCGTAGCACCGTGTACCTATGGGGTAGTTTACACTCACTTAGGGTGTATAATCTGCCAAGGGGTTCACGCTTACACCCTGCTCTAAGGGTGGGTGGGTAATGAAGGTTAGCGAATGTAAATTACCCAATCAGGCTGCCGTTACTTCTTGGAGATGTTTTAAAGCCTTTCTGACGCAAATCGGTTAATAATTATTATTACATGAGATGAAGCTTTGAGCTATTGAGTCTTTAGAAGATTTATTTGGAAATATTTACCGGTGTATATATAAATACATTTATATATATATATATATATATATATATATATATATATATATGTATATATATATATATATATATGTATATATATATATATATATATATATGTATAGATATATATATATATATATATATATATATATATATATATATATATATATATATATATATATATATATATATATATATATATATATATATATATATATATATATATATATATATATATATATATATATATATATATATATGTGTGTATGTATGTATTATATATAGAGTCGTCTCAAACAGACAGAAGGAAACGTCATCTAAACAAGTTTTTAGCACTTTAAAATGTTAAATCTCGCGGTCTAGGGATTTCGGAGCGTATGTATACGTACATACATTATTTTGTCACTTATGAAATTATATAAATATAAATCAAATAAATATTTATTTATTTTAATTTTACCATACACGTTATTACAAATTACTAATTTAAATAATGTGCTCTTCCTCTTCCCTTACCGAGGGCACATTTTACAATACTTATCCATATTATAAAATTATATCACATGCAATCGAATACGATATGCCCGAACGATGCGATCTATTTCAAATCTACTCACTTCCATTATCCATTAATAATCAACTCTTTTATAATTAGTTTCATTATTTAATGACTTTATGGATAAAGAATGCAGGTTGTACAACTTTACTGCATAAAAATCAAATCTTTTTTGACCGAAAAAGTTATGTTTTATGTTTTGTTTGTTATGTTTCTGTATTTTGTAACTTGTGGTTTTATTTATGTTTCCATAAAGTGTGTTAAAATAATAATAATAAATTTGGATAACTTATATAGCGCCATTTTCGTAAAAAAATACCTCAAAGGCGCTTCACTGTGAATGAATTGGGGAAAATATTATGGTGGAAATGATTTAGCAAACAAATGTGATATTGTGATTTGTGTGTTTAGCTGCAGGGTGTTTTATTGTGATGTTTGAGAGTGATTTCAAAATGCATATGTAAGGATGCATTAGCGTTTGACTGTCATAAGTCGTAATTTTTTAAAATATTTCCTCTGTGGGAGTTCATCTCGGAACGTAAAGTATCATTTTTACATTGTTGATTACATAAATAATTAGTAAACAATTGAATTCATTAAAAATCTTGATTGGTTGCGATGTTACTTGATTCCCGTTGCTGTCCAAGACGATAATAATAGGAAAACTTTATCATTGTTTGGTAATTGTCTCTACAGCCGGAAGTATCGCATTGCTTGAATAATTTCCCTACTATAAGTTATAATAGGAAATTTGTAATATTGTAAAAGAAACAATTTCCCGACATCGGAATTCAACAACATTCCTCCAGACAAGAGAGCCTAAGGCATTGTAGGGAGTGAAGGTACTCGTATTATAAAGGAGAGACGTTATTTAGTCTAGTCAGAGGTGTAAAACAATTTATTAATAGAGTCAACAAACTAAAAATCTCCTTAATATTATTAAAATTTAAAGCATTTACTTGGTGGTTAGTCATTTTTAGTTTGATATTTTAATTTTATATTGGTGAGTCGTTTTTTGAGAGGCACAGCAAATCTAAAACTATAAGTTTGCCATATATGTACAAATGTTTAGAAAATGTATTATGTTGCACTTTAAAATGTAACTATATTAAATAAATAAAAAAATATATAAAAAAGAAAGTTTTTTTATTAAAAATGTTAGTAATATTACTGAATAGCCACTCATCGAGATTTTTATTATTACGGGGTTTCGAGACGTACCCGTCTCTTCGTCAGTACAATTACTACAACAGCTTGCAAACAATACTACCCGTCACCACTATAATACTATTCACACACTTAAAACTACATAAAATGTTTATCGCATGCGATTTTGGTCGACCCGAGGACCAATTTTCTTATTTTTAATTTTAACCTTTTTTCTAAATTGATAATATTTTAAAATTTAAATCTTTTAAATTTTATATAATTTTTGTAAAAAAATATAAAAATAAAAACAAAAATTAAATAAAAAAACGATGTGATATAACTATATTGTAAGATATAATTAGATAACTACTTAATATTTTTTCACATTTTTTTTATTTGACCAGTGACTAGCCTGATGATGTCGGCAACGATGAAATTTGGTCACTTATCATATTAAATAAGAGTCGAAAAAACTATATACATAGTTAAAATTTTATAATGTAAAGTGCAGATCCGCCAAGAAATGCCACTACCTACAAAACTTACTCCTTAATCTTACTCGTAATTTTTTAACGTTCTCTAAAATGTTTTAACAATTTCTGATAAATTCTGGATTTGAGAAAGATAGAATAACTTGCTAATTTAATGGTGAAATGGAATATTTGAAAACTTTGTGGCAAGTGTTTCCTGAAGTTTTACAAACTAATATTGAAACTATTTAAAAAGTTTTTTATTTCCATCAATTTATTATAATGACTATTGTTCTTCTTATAATATTTTACAAAAAAAATCGTTATTCAAAATTCAAATATCTGGTAACCTCTGGATTTGATTACAACAGAATATCTTGCAAATTTAATGGTGAAATGGAATATTTATAAACCTTGTGGCAAGCGTTTCCTGAAGTACAAACCAATATTTAAACAATTTAAAAAGTTTTTTAATTCGATCAATTTTATTGTAATACTTTACAAAAATATCGTTATTCCAAATTCAAATGTCTGGTAACCTCTGGATTTGAGAACAACAGAATACCTTGCAAATTTAATGGTGAAATGGAATATTTGAAAACTTTGTGGCAAGCGTTTCCCGAAGTTTTACAAACGAATATTCAAACAATTTGAAATAGGTGTTTTATTGATTGCTTGATTACAATTAATGTTATTTTTATTATAATATTAACAAATGATGCATGGCTTCTTTTGACCCCCATGGTGTACAAGGCACCGCATAGTATTACCGTGAATATTATTTAACATTTTTTTATTAACTATTTGTTTTTGTATTACTACGTCGCATACAAAAACATTAAAATACATGTATTATTGTATAACAGTCCGCCAAAAGAAAGATAAATAACTTAATGTAAAACAAGATGGAAAGGTAGTCACCTTGTTTATTGACGCCTGAGCATCGATCTCATATGGAAGTTAACAATTTAACTACGTAATGTATTAAAGATGTCCACCTCCATAGTGTTATGGCCAGCACGCTCGGCTACCGTACTGGAGGTCCCGGGTTCGATTTCCAGGAGGGGGTTAAATAAATATTTGTGATTTTTTCTCTGTATTATTTATTCAATATTACCCTGGACTGGTATCTGAAGCGAAGGGCCGATCACCTTTCTTTCAAGTGTTTACGATTAAGATAACACTGCGTTTTTATGATGCTATGCCCTACGCTCCATCGGTGCGGATAAGGCTTTGAATGAATGAAAATTATTTTGTATGTCGATACCATGACATTTTTTAAGGCTTTGGTATTTTATTGACCCCACCAGGCATTCAGAAGGTTGAAGTACTGCTTTAAGGTAAAATGTAATTAATCAATTAATAAAAGTAATGGGACTCGAGAAAAATTTTACGTGAAACATTTTAAACTTTACCAAACGTGAGGAACTAGTCGTGTGTAAGTTTAGTTCGAAAGAGACGGTAAAGCACATGGTAAAAATATATTAAAATTAAACAATGAACTTTGAACTAAAAGTTTCCAATGCTTTTCATGCCACATTTACGAAATTTATCGTGGTGTCATGAGTTCATTTATAATAAAAAAATAAAACACGATAAAGTTATACGGTCGAAACAAAATTTTTACCAGGAAAATTTTCTGCTCAGTCAAAGGATAGTTGAAGTGAAATTTGAATAAAAATTATGTGGAGTATTAAATAATATTTTCGAATTACTCTGTTAAAAATATAAATTAAATTCGTTGACATTTAAGGATTTTTTTAAAATTATATTTGATAATTTTAAATGAAATTGAATCATTTTGGTTTTTACTAGTTGAATAAAAAAATATTGGGTGTAAGAATGCTTCAGAATTTTAAAATAGTTACAATACAGCAAACTAGTTTTAATAAAAATTTTCTTTATTTTTTATTGAAAAATAGATAAAAGTTATATCAACATATCATATTTTGCATACTTCAAAAAAATGTGATGGCACTGTTTTTTGTTTGTTACTATTAATTCTAATAGACGTGGAGTTTTATCTGATGATGAGTTAAAAAATTGTGAGGTAAAAAGCCTTCGTCAATTCGAGATAGTTAGAAAGGATTCCGCCTGAATTATTTCACATATATTTTTTAGGAGAAAAAGTCAATTTGAACAGTCGTTTTTTTTTAATTTTTAAAAGTTATTATTTATCTGATACTAACTTATAAAATAAATACAACAGTGCGTATGGATGATTGTTTTAATTCATTTTTTATTTATACGGTTAAAAAAGTTTTTTTTTTGTTTGAAAATTTAATGCAATATGAATTCAGATGATCACACTTCCATCTTGTTTCGTATAAAAAAGAAAGTTACTTCATCTCAATGGATAAATATCACGATGTGTGATTATTGGCTTATAAATTAATATGAAAAATCACAAGGCTATCGGTAACATCCTTATTGAAAAATGTAGAAAAATAAGGGAGATATGAAGGTTTAACAACGTTAAATGGTTTACTGTCTATGGTTTATAGAGCTGTAATAGTAGTAGTATGGATTGTTTGTTTACCACTATACTACCATTCGTGTTATACAAACATGTGTTTGGTGGACCATGGACATCAACAAATAGAGCCGCCAATAATTTTGCAATGACACCAACATTAAAATAACTCCATCGTTTCTGTGACGTCATTCATTGCCAACTTACTTGTCTATAAGTTGATATTCATTCATAAAATCAGTTGGTAATATTTAAAAAAGACATGTTCAAGGAAATAATTTGCTTATCATTTTTTCGGAAAGAATACAGCTATTGAAAAAGAAAAGACAAAAACAATGTCATCATCATTTCTTCGATACATAATGTATATCATTTTGCTAGGATTTATCTAACAAAACGAGCTTACGTTTTACCAACACAATAATCCCTATAATAACTATCGAAAATGACGGAAAACTTCTCCGAAAAACAGTTGTGAATCCCAAATCTGAAACTCAACCATTCGTCCGTCTATTTCCGATTTTCCGCCCAGTGGAGATCGGACGGATTATCGGAAACGTAAAGTTGCAGGCTCGACTTAAAACCAGCTTAGCATGGTACACGAAAGGTTCGTTTACGCAGTGACATTACGTAGCTTAGATACAAATAATGAAATAATTTTACGATATTCTGTGTGTGATATTCGCTCACAAATCCCGAGTTTTTCATATATCGCTCACTACTTTCAACAAGCTATTAATAAAAAAAAACTTGATATTTCAGGATATCGTTTTTAAAGTTTAAAAACATAACACAATTTATTAAAAATAAATATCAAGCCACTTATTGAACTTTTTACCGTGCAACAGATCTTTTTAGGTAAAACCTTAATGTTTTTTCTCCATTTGAAAAATATTAAGTATATTTAAAAAAAAAAAATTAAACAATACCTTTTCTTCATATGCAAAAACAAAACTTTCTGCCCTGTAGCGGGTAAATATTAAGTTAAAAATATGCCGCTTTTGCTGGGGTTTAGTACATTTTCTGGGCATTCCTGCACAACTGAAAATTGACGGAAACATTCATATAAATTACATCCGTAAATTATGTCCGATAAAAAAATAATACACTTCTACTAATACTACTTTCCTACCTCCGCCTCTGTGGTGTAATGGTCAACACGCTCGGCTAACGTCTTGGAGGTCCCAGGTTCGATTTCCATCGGGGGTAAAATAAATATAAGTGATATTTTCTAATATTTATTCAATATTACCTTGGCGGAGGGCTGATCACATTTCCTTCATGTGTTAGCGATCAAAATAACACTGTATTTATATGATGCAGTGCCGTAAGCACCATCGACTGCGTCTAAGTGTTGATTTAAAAAAATATATGAAAGATTCAAAATGGTTTCAAAAAAGTTTCATAATGGTTCAAAATTTGACTCCTTAATTTCCTGCCATGTGATGTTACTGTGTGTACGAACGAATGTGCACATATTTTATTTATATATTATTCTTACCACCTTTCCTTCATTATGTAAGCGATCAAAATAACACTTTATTTATGTGATGTAGTACCCTAAGCACTATCAAGTGCGGATAAAGGTTGGTTAAAAAAAAAAGAAATATTCAAAATGGTTCAAAATGGTTTTAAAATGGTTTCAAAATTTGACTCCTTAGTTTACTGCCATGTGATGTTACGGTGTGTACGAACGAATGTGCTCATATATTATTTAAATATTATTCTCACAGACTTAATATATATTTTTTTTATATTTTAGTGGACCTGTAAAGTTGGGTTTAAGCCTCCTTTATGTACTTTATCCTTAATCCCCGAAAAAGTTTCTAGAGTCATCGATTTGCTACATCGAGTATAATACTGGAAGCCTTCAAAATCTTCATCAATAATGTACTTTTATTTTGTCCGGTTGTGAGGGGATTGGATTTATCATTTCCCATGAGATTCAAAATCTACGAAAAGGATTTTTTGATCCTTATATTTCAAATCTAACTTACTGTCCATCAGAGAATTAAAAGAGGGAAGCAGAGAGAATCGAACGCCACATTACTCCATCTTTTCAAATATTTTTCACCTATTCCACATACATACAAATACCGAAGAAAACTTTTTATGATTGAGTATTAAAATTTTTATTTACAATATTGTAAATAAATTATCTGGTCAAATTATAAGCTTAAATAATAAAAATGAAAATGATAATTTCTGGCGTTTCTCATGTGTGTGATTATAATCCAGGATTCGGACCTCGCGTACTAATAAAAGAGTTTCTGCTCAATAAAAAGCTTCTTTTCATCTCACCAATAGATGTCTGTAGTAAAGTTCAAGTAGTGTTAAAGAATAATGTTTTAAAATTGGTTCATATATATATAGAACTTCCAAGAATTTGAGTAGTGTGGTTGTCAATAATGGGTAGAATTGGTGAATGTTACACGTGTGTAAAGTGATTACTTGAACCAGCCTATGACGGTCGTCAGCCCCGTAAATGCCCAGACTTCCATATTATTCTTCATCTTTGATGAGATTTCAAAAAATAATACATGGTTTTCAAATAATTGATAAGTATAACTGTTGTGTGTTGTGTAAAAAATCATCAGTAAAAGAATGCTATTTTTTTTATTTTGGTTTATTCTATGTATAGGTCAATAAGTAGCTTAGTTAGTGACTGCTTTTAAGGATAGACTAATCAAGAATGCCGCTTGCCAGATAATGCGGGTATATACACGATTGCGGGACGTCGTTGTCACCACAGTGTCAGCAACCTGCCTACATTCCTTACAATAACAAACAAATTTATGAAGCGGATGTGGTTGTCATTAGAAACAGAGGAAGAACGAGGAAAATTCGGCATGATCAAGTAAACTTAAAAGTGGTGAGGGCAGGAGTCAGAATAATCGGCGGGTATATATGAGAAGATGTAAGAATGTGGAAGAGGAAAAAATTGTGTACCAAGACAGATTGCAGTGACTTTCTATTTCCTCTGCCTACCCCTGCGGGGAAGCTGCATATATTTTTGTGTAAAAAATAAGTGTTTCCAATTAAATCGTGCGTGTTTATAATAATAATAAATAATAAAACCCTTATCCGCACCCCAATGGTGCATAGGGCACTGCTTCATATAAACGCAGTGTTATCTTGATCGTTTACACATGAAGGAAAGGTGATCAGCCCTCCGCTTCAGGTACCAGTCCAGGGTAATATTTAATAAATATTGCAGTGAAAAAATCACTTGTATTTATTTGACCCCCCTTAGGAATCGAACCCGGGACCTCCAGAACGGTAGCCGAGCGTGCTGGTCATAACACTACGGAGGCGGACATAAAATAAATCCCATTTATTACGTTGGTCAAACAAATCAATTTACATAATAATTTAACATAAATTCTAATGATATCCTATTCGCCGATTAACATCATTTTGATTCGCTGTATTTAGCATAATTAAATGTGTAATATAAACAAAATCCATCATTTCCTCTGACCGCACATAATTAATATTATTTTATTAATTAGCATACTATTTGAATTTCAATGAATTTGTACGGTATTTTCAAATTTATTTTTAAGTCAACATATGTATGTATTTCATATTATTTTTTGACATCTCATCAAAGATGAAGAAGAATATGGAAGTCTAACGTGTAACATTCACCAATTCTACCCGTGATTGACAACCACACTACTCAAATTCTTGACAGTTCTATATATATTGAAACATTGTTTCCAATTTTGAAACATTGTGCAATAATCATTTGGATTTACCATAGTGACATCTATTGGCGAGACGAAGAAGCTTTTTTACTGAGCAGAAACTCTTATATTTGTATGTGAGGTCCGAATCCTGGATTATAATCACATACTTGAGAAACGTCAGAAAAAGTTCTTTTCATTTTATTATTTTAGCTTAAAATTTCACCAGATTAGTCCAAATACTTGTTCACAAATAATCCAGATTTGTAAACAAGAATTTGTCCGCCTCCATGGCGTAATGGTAAGCGTGTTTAGCTACCATGCTGGTAACCCCAGGTTTGATTCCCAGGGGGGTAAAAATAAATATTAGTGATTTTACACAATAATATTTATTTAATACTACCCTAGACTGGTACCCTGGGCTGGTCACCTTTCCTTCATGTGTTAACAATCAATACAACAAAGCGTTTATATAATGCAGTACCCTATGCACCATTTGGTGCGGATAAGGGTTTAGAAGAAGAAGAAAAAGAATTTGGACACACTCAAAATGTTGTCAAAATATTTCAATTCATAAAACCTATTAGAGGTTTGCCTTTTAAATGAAAAACCTTCTAATTAGCAGCATTACCAATCCTCATCCCTCATATCAGTTTAAATCGCCATAAGTCAAAAAACTTGAAGCATTATTTATATTTAACAAATATTTTAATATCAATATACCATGCATGTATGTTTATCAATTTGAGATGAAGCATCAAAAGTAATTTTAATATTATTTCTCATTCATACTGCAAATTATGATACTATATGCTTTCGAAACTTAATAAAATAAAACTACTTTGTTTGAAACTACTTTTTATTGGTACTTTTCTCTAACCGGTTTCGACAAGAATCTTGTCATCATTAGGGTCAAACATGTACTAATATTACAATTTAATAATATTTAATTAGTAACAATAGTATACTAGTAATATTTTTTTAAATTTAGTGCATGCTTAACCATGATGATGATAAGGTTTATGTCGAAACCGCTCGAGGAAAAGTACCAATAAAAAGTGGTTAAAAACAACGAAGTTTTATTTTATAAAGTTCACAAAATGTGCCACTAAGTATCTGCAAAAAATATTCAAGAAACTTTGTTTTATTTTTTCTTGCTTTAATTTTTTGATACTTATTGTATATAAGGTAGGTACAAACATTTTTAATCAAGTAATTTTTCAAAACTAATATTTTTAAAAAATAATTTACCAAATAATGATTTCGTAATGTATTAAGTGCTTAACGCCTTTCGCTGCATACAGTATTTGATAATGATTTGATTGCATTGAAACAGTGTCTAAAAAGGTTTTAACTGAAAGTGGTATTTACTAACTAACTAACTAACCATCACGCCGCTTCCCCGCAGGGGTAGGCAGAGAGAATAGAGCGCCACACCACTCTGTCCTTGCAAACATTCTTCGCCTCTTCCACGTTCATGCATCTCCTCATACATACCCGCCGATTGTTACGACTCCTAACCTGACCACTTTCAAGTATTTGGCATACCTGATCGTGCCATGTTTTTCTCGGTCTTCCTCTGCTTCTTTTCCCGCTAACATTCGCCTCATAAATTTGTTTTACCGTTCTTTCCTCACTCATTCGTTCTACATGTCCAAACCATCTCAACACACCTTTCTTAATTTTACCGATAATGCTTATCTCAGCTTTGCATTCTTTCCTTATTTCACTATTCGCACATCTATCATACATCGTTTTGTTACACATTCTTCTGAGAGATCGCATTTCGACTGCATTCAGTCTACTTTCATCCTTCTTTTGCCAACTCCATGTTTCACTTCCATACATTAGAGTTGGAACCAGGACTCCGTTGTGCACTGCCAGTTTAGCTTCCGCTGATAGGTTTTTATTTGCTATAACTGATTTCAGTGCACCGTTCACTTTGTTCCCAGCATTCACTCTCCTTTCTATATCTTTATCAATCTTTCCATCCCTAGAAAACATACTACCTAAATACACGAAATCATCTACCTGTTCCAGAATCTCTCCGTTTACCAATATTTCACATTCAGATCTGCATTCTTCTCTTTCAAAAACCATAATCTTAGATTTGCCAACATTCATCAATAAGTCACTTTCCTTGCACACATTATACACTTTTGTCACCAACGCCTGCAGGTCTTCTCTGCTATCGGCAAGAAGAACAGCATCGTCAGCATACAAAAGGCAACAGACAGTCAAATTATTCATTCTGGCTCCAACATTTAAATCTTTCAGTTCTTTCATGCAATTATCCATGTATAGGTTAAACAGCCACGGTGACATTACACATCCCTGCTTAACACCTTTAGAGATGCTAAGCCAGGATGAA
Source organism: Brachycentrus maculatus (assembly GCF_059751285.1). NCBI lineage: Eukaryota > Metazoa > Arthropoda > Insecta > Trichoptera > Brachycentridae > Brachycentrus > Brachycentrus maculatus. The sequence goes on from NW_028281214.1 coordinate 19,114, forward strand.
AATGAACCACTTACCCTTATGCATGCAGTGCTATCCTCGTACAAGGATGCTATGCCTTGGATAAGTTTACTGCTTACCCCATACTCAGATAACACCTTCCATAGCTTCGTTCTATCAACTCGGTCATACGCTTTCTGCAAATCCACAAAAGCACAGAAAAGCTTTTGGTTTTTGGACAAAAACTTTTCAGTAATGTTGCGCAAGGCAAAAATTTGATCCGTACATCCTCTCCCATTCATAAATCCACTCTGGACATCCCACACTTTGTCCTTTGTTATGGTTCTCACTCTTTCAATAAGGATTCGACCATACATCTTGCCAACAGCACTCAATAGACTGATTGCTCTATAGTTCCCACATTCCACCCTAGAACCTTTACCCTTGTAGAGAGGCATTATAACTGCCCTTCTCCAATCCACTGGAGTATAACTCTCCTCCAGACAACGGTTAAAGAGCCTATGCAACCATGTGAGAACTATTTCGCCACCATTCTTGACGTATTCTGCGGCAAAATTGTCGAATCCTAGAGCCTTTCCATTTTTCAAAGACTTAGTGGCATTCTTAATTTCTTCCATACTTATCTCTCTTGAAACATCATTCACACATATTCGGGGAAATGTACTTACGTCACTAACTTTATTAATCGTATGTGTTTCATACACCTCCTCGAAATACTCTTTCCATCTCTCTTTTATATCTTTTTCATTCGTCACCATTTTTCCGTCTTTCGCTGCAATCGATTTCGTACATACATTCAAGCTTAGACTTCGGGAGTTTTTGACTTCTTTCCAGAAAATTTTTATATTTTCTTGGAAGTTTTTTGTCATTTTTACTCCTTCATCCTTCCTCAACAAACGTTTTCGTTCACTCACCCCTTGCTTAACTTTCATTTTACAATCCTTGTATACTTTTTTAACCGATTCATACTCAGCGGAGCTTTTATTCCTCACTGCCAAACACTTTAACCACGCATTCTTCTTCTCTTTCACTAAATCCTTAACATCATCATCCCACCACGCATCGCCTTTTTTCCTTCCTTGTACCGCTGTACCACACACTACCTTTGCGGATTCACACACACTACCTTTCAGATGTTCCCACATTTCATTTATACTAAGTTCATTTACATCTTCCGCAATCAACCTGTTGCATACGTCTGTTTCAAACTTAACTCTTATGTCATCATTCTGTAGCTTTTCTACTTTGACTCTAGAAGGAGCCGCCACCTTGTTCGTTTTGGCCCTCCACCCTTGGAACAGAATCACTCTTGAAACTACCAAAAAGTGATCTGTTTCCATTTCGGCCCCCCTGAACACTCTTGTGTCTACTGTGGCGGATCTCAATCTAGAGTCAATGACGACATAATCGATAATAGACCTTTCATCACATCTCTCCCAAGTATATTGATGGATTCCCTTGTGTGCAAAAAAAGTATTTGACACAAAGAGATTCCATTCCAGACATACCTCTAGCAATCTCTTCCCATTATCGTTCACTCTCGCATCTCCATACAAACCGAGCGCTGATTCAAAACCGTCTCTCCTTGTACCAACCCAGCCATTCAAATCACCGGCCAGAATTACCTTTTCATTATTCATTTTTCCATTCATCACACTCATTACATTCAACCAAAACTCATCTTTCTCAGACTCGCTGTCGGAGTTGACGGGGGCATATCCTATTAAAACAAGTAGCTTTGTTAACCCGACTTTGAATCTGACAAACATGAGTCTTGCGTTGACGAACACATACTCTTTCATACATTCTACCATCCTGGGTGATAGAAACGCGGCGACGCCCCGACAAGCTCTATCTGACTCCGGGAGTCCAGACCAGAGAATCAAAGTGCCGTCACGTTCCATCGATCCACTACCTTTTTTCCAGCTTTCAGTCACACATAACAAATCCAAACACTTACTTTCCATTACATCACACAGTTCATTCATTTTTTCATCCATACGTCCTCTTACATTCCACGTCGCAATCCTGCATTCATGCGCTATCCTCTTCTTTGCGCCTCCACGGGAAAAGCGGCCAGCTGGGTGGCGAACCTCAACGTGGCCATTTATGGGCATTTTCCCGCATTCCACAACTTACTAACTATTATATACTACATACTAATTGAGTCACAGCACACACACAAACACCACTGGGTAATACCCTGTCACTTAAACCGAAAACGAAACACTTCCAGGAAACACAGAGCACTGTAATGACGGGTAAAACCCGTACTAATCGTAACGCGGGTGAAACCCGGAGCGTATCGGCACGCGACTGTTCCCTTCGGCGGTCAGTGAGCGATTCGGCGGTCAGTGACTGTTCCCTTCGGAGGTCAGTGAGTGGTATTTACTAAGTAAAATTTAAATTTAAAATGACGCAATGAATAAATGTAATTATTTATTTATTGATTTGGCGTTTAATTTGTTGAACTCCATTTTAATTTATGTATTAATTTTAAATCAAACACAGATTTTTTGATTCTACTAAGTTGTATTTTATTAACAAAAACACATAAAAAATTATATTGTGACAATTGTTTCGCCTTGTTAGGGCATTATCAAACGAATGTGAAGATCAAACTGTTGTCTCCCATAAATTATTGCTGCACGTGTTAAAACTGTCACTTAGAATTGTATAGCTACATAAGGAACATAGTCCATTTGATCTTCACATTCGTTTCATAATGCCCTAACAAGGCGAAACAATTGTCACAATGTAATTTTGTATGTGTTTTTTTTTAATAAAATACAACTTAGTAGACTCAGAAATTCTGTGTTTGATTTAAAATTAATACATAAATGTAATTATGGTAAAGTTTGTATATAAGTCACTACTATAGTAAACTAAAAAAGAGATATTTGAAGTGTTTGCACATAAATAAGGTACAATATATATGATATTGTGAACAGGATGTTATTAGGGTCTCCTTTGACGCACATGATTTGCGGTGCAATTTGGGGAGGCTATTCAAGGCAACAATCCATTATAGTAACCTGTATAGTATTTGACTTATCCGCCCATAAATGACTTAATATTATATATATATATATATATATATATATATATATATATATATATATATATATATATATATATATATATATATATATATATTTTTTTTTTATATATATATTTATCACTATAAATTTATTGTATATTTATATGTCCGCCTCCGTAGTGTAATGGTCAGCACGCTCGGCTACCGTTCTAGAGGTCCCGGGTTCGATTCCCAGGGGGGGGGTCAAATAAATATAAGTGATTTTTTCACTTTAATATTCATTCAATATTACCCTGGACTGGTACCTGAAGCGGAGGGCTGATCACCTTTCCTTCATGTGTAAACGATCAAGATAACACTGCGTTTATATGAAGCAGTGCCCTATGCACCATTGGGGTGCGGATAAGAGTTTTATATTATATTTTATTTATAAATTTATTGGAAACTTTCTACATCAGCATATTGGTTTTTATGTAGGGATGATTTTTTTTCTTCTAAACAATTATTAAACTCGGACTCTTCTATGGGTCCAAATGCTGGATGATGTATAACACCTACCCTATTTTTTTAGATGTGAGTTGCCTTTTTTATTCACCTTGCTTATTAAGTAACATATAAGGTTTATGTTTAGATCATTAAGTGGATTTTTGTTTCTCCTAACCAGATAAATATGTATGCTATGAATGCTTACATTTTCGCTGGAGTGTTCTTTAGAGACAAAATGAAGAATTATACGTGGTAGCCTGGGTGTAACGGACATCAATAGTAAGAAAGAGGAAAGTACATTGAGATTAATTGAAGAAGGAACATATTAAACTCTTTTGTATCCCAAATTTTTGAGGTTTTATCCGTTTTTTAGGATTGAAAGCTTTCGTTTTAATTTAAAATCATAATTAAAGATCACACTGATATTTTTGCGACAGTTCGTCTATCAAGGTATTTAATTCGTAATTTAAATCATGTTTCCGACTACCTCCTGTAGCTAACGTGATAAGTGCATAAATACGGGTATATATGGTACATACAGTGCAATAGAAATCTCCGGTTGCAATTTGGTTCAGTGCTCTTTAATACGGTGTACTTTAGGTCATGATTGCTCTGGTTCGTGGATTGATTTACATCTAGACGGAACACATCAGCCAGAACTAATACACAACAGAGCTAAGTCACTCCATTCTACATATTCAATCAGCAGGGAAGAGGTATTTCTTCAGATAAGACGTATTGGATGCGATTGAATGATCCAAACACAAGTTCGAGAATATAACCATCAACCAACCAACATATCGCTCACTCCTTTCAACAACGTCATGTATAAAAAAAACGTCATTTTCAGTTGCACATGTTTTCGGAATGCCCAGAAAATGTACTTTATCCCAGCAAAAGCGGTATATTTTTGAATAAATATTTATCCGCTACATGGCAGAAAGTGTTGTTTTTTTGCATTTTGAATAAAAGGTTTTGTTTAATTATTTTTTAAATAAACTAAATATTTTTCAAATGGAGAAAAAACATTAAGATTTTACCTAAAAAGATCTGTTGCAAAATAAAAATTTCAATAAGTGGCTTGATATTTATGTTTGAAACATTTTATTATATTTTTAAACTTCAAAACGATCTCCTGAAAAGTCTAGTTTTTTGATATATGACATTGTTGAAAAGAGTGAGCGATATGTAGATGAAGAAGAATATGAAAGTTTGTGTATTTTCAGGGCTTAGGCTTCACCGTTATTTTATTCACATCATTTTAGGTGTGTCAAAATCCTTATTGAGAACGACATTATTTTTTCTAAGGATCTATTGGAAAATTATGTATTAATTTGGACGACATCCAGCGACATCTGACGCGACGGATCATCAGATGTCGCCGGACCTCAGTAAGGTGATATTTGTTTCGACGCATTCCTCATCATTTTCAAACTCAGTATGCGAAACTTAGAATGAATGATGCGGAATGCATTGAAATACGTGTCACAATCGATTTTAAGAAGTAATATAGCAAAGGTCAAATTTAAATTTGGAAAAAAAAATACAAAAAACCCAAAGATAAGAAGTTAAATTTATGATATTTTGATAATTATTATCAATGGAGATTTTTGAAGAAAAAAATATTTAATTGGAATATGTTTTATGCACTTAGCCTTGAATGGGTCATTATTGATAATTAATTTTCCCAATATGACCCAAGCAATGTACTGATTGCATTGCCATTAGCACTTAGACGTACATCTTGAATTAATGAAACGATCACGTTCTAGCACCTATGCATAATAATATACACGTGTGAGCAAATTAAATGAGGCATTTAAAAATAAATTAATGTGCATTTTCTTAAAAAGATTTTTCAAAGCATTTATAATGAGTAATGTGAAAATTCATGGATCCACGTTTTCTCCATCATCAGCTCTTTATCTGATCCTTCTCGATAAATACACTTTTTTAAATTTATTTATTAATTAAATGTTTTAACTAACTAATTAACTAACCATCACGCCGCTTCTCCGCAGGGGTAGGCAGAGAGAATAGAACGCCACCCCATAATGTCTTTGTAAACATTCCTCGACTCTTCCGCGTTCATGCATACCTCATACATACCCGCCGATTGTTTCGACTCCTAACCTGACCGCTTTCAAGTATTTGGCATACCTAATCGTGCCAAAGTTATCTCGTTTAAAGTTTAAAGTTTTTTTCGTTTGTCTCGTTTAAAGTTTAAAGTTTTCTCGTTTAAAATTTAAATATTTCATATTTTTTTTGACATCTAATCAAAGATGAAGAAGAATATAGAAGTCTGGGCATTCACGGGGCTGACGACCATCATAGGCAGGTTTAAGTGATCACTTTACACACGTGTACCTATCATTCACCAATTCTACCCATTATTGACAACCACACTACTCAAATTCTTGGAATAATAGGAAAATAACTCCAATAATTGGAGATAATCTAGATTTGCGAACAAGTATTCGGGCACACTCAAAACGTCGTTAACCTTAAGTTTCATTGAAATTTAAATTATTTTATATTTATAGATAATTATCATATTGCCAATCTTAAAGAATGTTTATATCTTGATTTCAATTATGCGTACAATCTCTATCTGCCCATTTGTTTGCAAAGCTGTATAAGGTACAAAACCTTAATCAATTTCACTGATTTGTTTCTGGTTTGATGTTAGTTATTCGTTCATAGCAATACACCTACCAATGTGCATTTATTATGTAAAAGAAATATTATATTAGACATTGCATTTATCTTTTTTATATGAAAGAATAAGGAAATAAATCAGATCATGTTTTCAGATGATTCGTCCATTGCGATACTTTTAATATACATCCTGACTCCACCTAACTTTTCGTCTGTAGACTTTGTCGTCAGCTCTCCTCGTTCTCAGGTTGTAGGTCCATCTATCATAGACAACGTTACCTAGGCCACGCTTTCAAATCATGTTATCTTTATGTGCATTTTTTGGTGTTTCGTCCATCGAGATACTTTTAATATATAATCTGACTCCACCTAACTTATCATCTGTAGACTTTTGTAGTCAGCTCTCCTCGTTCTCAGGTTGTAGGTCCATCTATCATAGACAACGTTACCTAGGCCACGCCTTCGAATCATGTTATCTTTATGTCCATTTTTTTGGTGTTTTTCTAGATGTCTTTCAAAGAAGATCCATGGCGATTGCCTGGTTTACAATATGTTCAGGTTCTCTGCGTATTTTATACCCATACCAGCTCAATTACCTTTCCTCTAACTTACTATTGTTTTTTAATTATTTATTTTTTTACAAAAATGTTAATAATATTAGTATATAGCCACTCACCGAGATTTTTACGTCTACCGGTTTCGAGACGTACCCGTCTCTTCGTCAGGAATAATTATTACAGCATGCACCACCATACCACCCTTCACCATCATAGCACCATTTACACACTTAAAACTAGACAAAATGTTAAACACATGCGATTTTTGGTCTACCCGAAGACCAACATGCACTAAAGTTTTCACCACAGACATGCGTTACGAGCCGACGTTAAACATGCACTGCTGGTTATATACTAATATTATTAACATTTTTGAAAAAAAATAAATAAGTAAAAATGACTAACCACAAAGGAAATGCTTTAAATATAAATAATATTGAGAATATTTTTTTATTTATAAGTATCCTTTCATATGACCTCCAGTGTACCGAAGTTAGTAGTAGGTATGTTGTATCGTATTGTATGTGGGGTGAATAGATATGTGCACTCTGCATATAACCACGTTGTAGGTACGAATGATGCAAGTTTGTAGGCTTGGGAGGAATCTGTCGGCTGAATGGCATGCATTAAGGATGAGACAATGCATGCACGATGCAGGTCACACTGCTCGTGCAATTGGCAATTACTTGAACAATGTAACTATTTTCGGTATTCATTTCGACAGTTGGCTCGGTCTACAAAGGTATGCGCTGGTACAAATGCAGATTAACACATTTGAATTCACATGTATACAATAGATGCATTATTTAAAAATTTCACATATCGATTCACCCATACATAGAATGAAGGTTTATTTAAAAATAACCCTTAACCTCGGCAATTATTCAAAAACTCAGCAGGAAAATAGTCGCAACTTTTGCACGTCATTTTTGACCTTGCTAACTAACTAACCAACTAACTAACCATCACCCCGCTTCCCCGCAGGGGTAGGCAGAGAGAATCGAACGCCACACAACTCTGTCTTTGCAAACATTTTTCGCCTCTTCTACATTCATGCATCTCCTCATTCATACCCGACGATTATTACGACTCCTGACTCGACCGCTTTCAAGTATTTGACATACCTGATTGTGCCAAGTTTTCCTCGGTCTTCCTCTACTTCTTTTTCCAACTACATTCGCATCATAAATTTGTTTAACCGTTCTTTCTTCACTCATACGTTCCACATGTCCAAACCATCTCAACACACCTTTCTTAATTTTATCGTTAGTGCTTATCTCAGCCTCACATGATTTCCTTATTTCATCATTAATAATAAATCTATCAAACATCGTTTTGCCACACATTCATCTGAGGGATCGCATTTCGACTGCATTCAGTCTGCTTTCATCCTTCTTTTGCCAACTCTATGCTTCGCTTCCATACATAAGGGTTGGAACCAGAACTCCGTTGTGTACTGCCAGTAATGACTTGCTTTTTGACCTTGCTCAACCACTAATACATCTTTGTCGGATTGAAGAAGCTTTCATTTAGCAGTCATCATTTATATAATTTTTTGACATCTCATCAAAGATGAAGAAGAATATGGAAGTCAATCCTGGCTTCCATATTCATCTTTGATGAGATGTCAAAAAATAATATGAAAAATAACTCCTATAACTGGAGGTAATCCAGATTTGTGAACAAGTATTTGGACACACTCAAAATGTTGTAGAAATCATTTTAATGTGATGCATGCAAGATCCGAAACCCCAAATGATTTAATTTTTTTTATAGCTTAAAATATGATTGATAATAATTCATTAATTTTCTTATGAATCTAAGTCATTTTGTCTTTAGTAAAAGTAATAATATTTCCATAAAAGTGGAATCCGGCCTCAGATTTAATGTTATAAAAAAACGTTTTTAAATTATCGTTAACTCAATGTATAAAACATAGTCTTATAAACTGAATTGTGACATTGTGAAAGTCTCTTTATTGAATCCTAGTTATTAATCCTATTTATTAATTTGGCGTGTAGTTTGTAGAATTTCATTTATTTTTTATTATGAAATGTTAAAATCAAACACTGATTGTTTTGAGTCTACTTAATTGTATTTTATTGTTAAAAAAACATAAAAATTGATTTTGTGACAATTGTTTCACCTTGTTATGCAATTTCAAACGAATCGTTTGATTTTAACATTTAATATATAATAAATGAATTCTAGTTGGTCTAATGTGACACAAATTATTTTCCAGTCTTGATTTGAAGTCATTTATATTAAAATAGAGTTTCATGTATAAAATATTGTTAAAATGACACACGTTTATGTTACAAGAATCATCAATAATAAATGATTCGTTTTGATATTCAACATATAATATTCATATGTTGTCGTATTGTAAAGTGCTAGATTATTGATTGGCACTACAACACGCCTTGTATAATACATCCCATCCATTTCACAGGTGTATATTATCACGATTTGGGTATTATTATGTATACTAGTATTATGCTGCTAGTGATTAATTGACATGAAATCACGATAGTCGGTATACATGATTTTAGGGCCGGCATTCAAACGTACCAAAAATATTTATAAAATAATTGATTCTGAAAACAAGTTAAAATTTTTCAAAAATTTAAACTTCATGAAACCCAATAGTTGCTTCCATAAATATCATACATTATACTTACTCATTACAATAGCTTCTGTTTTATTTTGTCGGCATTAACATTGTGGTAAAATGTGATTAAATTATTAAAAAAAACATGTTTTTTTACCACATATATATATATATATATATATATATATATATATATATATATATATATATATATATATATATATATATATATATATATATATATATATATATATATATATATATATATATATATATATATATATATATATTTTTAGTTATTGAACCCGTATAAAATAAATCTTGGCGAAAAATTTTATATACGGGTTCAATAACTAAAAATATTTCGAAAATCTTACCCTCCCATATCCAACCTGCATATTATACAAATAATAATTTACATAAAATTCTCGATAACTCAAAATCTAAAATTGATTTATTACAAAAAAGTGGTGTTTATGAAATTTCGTGTGGAGATTGTGATAGAAAATATATTGGCCAAACTGCGAGAAATTTAAAGATTAGAATTAAAGAACATCAAAGCGGTCTTGTTAGTAATTATTTTTCGGAATTTGCAAATCATATAATAGATACTAATCACTCATTTCACTCCCATAAATTAAAATTATTACACCTTGTTCCATATAAAGGCCAAATTATGAATTATCTTGAAAATTTAGAAATACAAAAAAACCTGAATTCTAATAATAATTTATTAAATAATATATTGTTTCAAAATTCTTCGCCATTGCTTTCAATTTTTCCTTTGTTTTCAAACTCCGTTCCTTGACTAACCCCTTCCCCTTACTTTCCCCCTATCCTTATTTATAGAACAATTTTATATTTTATATTTAAGTTATTATACAGACCTGAATGATGGAAGTTTAGCTTCTGAAACATGTAGTCTATAATTAAACTCAAGTGGTAAAAAACGAAGTGTTTTCTTTAATTATTGTAACATGTCTTACCACAAAGTTAATGCCGAAACAATAAATAAAATATATATATATATATATATATATATATATATATATATATATATATATATATATATATATATATATATATATATATATATATATATATATATATATATATATATATATATATATTATATCGTAGTCGTATAGGAGAAAGTGACCAACTACCAAATCGTAAGATATTCAGGAGGGCCATTTAAGTCACTTTTGCTTGGCAAGAAAATAAACATCAATGCAGTTAGTCATTTTTACCAAGTCAATGTGTGTTATACTTCCAAGATTATCCTATGGGACATCAAATCCTATGGGATTTTTTCAGGGCAATTTTAAGCTAGTAAGATATCAAATAGTCAATGATCACGTTTTTGTAAAACAATGCACTTGGTCACTTTCTCCTGTACGACTACGACAGATATACAAACAATATTCACAAAGGTTAAACTAGGTTAGGTTAGGTTAGGACAGGTTAATAAGGTTAAGAAGAAAAAGATCCGCATTGTCGTCAGACACGTCCCAGTTTTTGGCAACCCTTGCAGAAATCATTCCTAGATACCCTAACAACAATACCATATGTGCTTGTACATGTATACCTCTGTTCCACGTGTATTTGAGCAGGGTGTCAAGTACCATCACGCCCGTTTTGCGAGACACAAACAATATAATTAATTATTCATAAACATTTCCTCTTATCCAATTTGCAAGACTGTCTGTCTTCCATTAAGACGTGCATTTGACAACTGTTCGCGATAATGATTACAAAATTTTGGTACAATAGTTTAAACATAATACCTTTGATCTGAATGAGATCATACACGTGTAACGAGATACTAGCGTATTATTTGATCGATGTTAATTCGGATTTATCAAAATCAAATATAATTCAGAGGCAGTATTTAGCTCAAATTTATAAATAAACTAAATCACAGTTAATAAAACTAAAACCATATAGAATTTTCCTTTTATTACAAACTTAAATTTCTGACTTTTATTCCCCTACGGATGAAATAGCAATTTCACACCACATTTTTTTTAGTAAGAAATAATATTTTATGTGTCTCAACTTAAAAAAAGAATATATATATATATATATATATATATATATATATATATATATATATATATATATATATATATATATATATATATACATATATATATATATATATATACATATATATATATATATATATATATATATATATATATATATATATATATATATATATATATATATATATATATATATATATATATTGTGTTTTTATTATTTTCACAAATAATAATAATTTCATACTATTTCTGTAAGCCTAAGCGGCTCATTATTAGAAATAGGTGTCGAATTGTGGTAGAGTGGGTTCGAACCGATAATCTCTGACTTAAGAGTCCGCCACACTAACCACGGGACCACAACCCGACACTTGGCGTGAAACATTAAAAAATCAAAAGTAAACATATTAGGTAGAATGGCTATAACACCCAAGAAGGGTGAAAAGCCATAAAAAAGTAGAAGAAGAATATTAGGTAGAAGCTGTATTTATGAAATTTCTTGCGGTGACTGCGATAAAAAATATATTTGCCAAACTGCGAGAAGTCTAAAAATGAGTATAAGAGAACATCGCCGTGGACTAACAAGTTATTATTTTTCGGAATTTGCAAATCATATCATGGAAACAAACCACTCTCGTACTCTTTAGTAAATAAATAATTTAGAAAATTTAGAAATATATAAAAAAATTAATTCTGACAAAACGTTAATTAATATTATGCTCTTTCAAAATACGTCACCATTATTATCAATGTTTCCTTTTACAAAAAATATTGTTCCTTAACCCCTTATTTATAAACCTATATATACCCCTAAATATATATAGTTTTTCGTTAGTTTTAATTTTTACCAGAAGATGAAAACATCTGGAAGTTTTCGATACTAGTCGTAAGTATAAATAAAACTCATTAAGTGGTATATTCAAGTGTCTAATTTTAAAAAAAGTGCAATAATGTTTAAATGCTGCATAGATAAAAGGACTAAAATTTTTAACATCAACAACGAACGGAACGAACCAATAAGAATAAAAAAGTACGATAAAAAAATGTTAAAACATCCTTCATTAATATTTTTTGTGTGTAATAAAATGATGACATAATAAAGTGTTTCATACAAAATATCTCAAAAGCTTCCAATGTCCAAGTATGTTATATTGATTTAATGTACGTTATCGAATAAGGCTAAAGGGCAGTGTCTTCCGCGACGTAACGAGGAGAGTGCAAACAATGCACCAGCTATCCGGAAGCGGGCTTCTAATCTCCCGTCAATCCGGTTATCTGCAGCCGGATACGGGTCGGATGAGAGTCGCGATAGTCCGAACTCATTACGGGCAGGAAGTTTACCGCCAGAAGGACTAATTAAAGACCGTATTGGTTCTGTTTCGCCAGTGTGCACTTACTGCTAAATCAATAGAAAACTTCCGTTTAAGGTTGCTCACATACGCTGTGTCTCGAAAGCGATCGTATTTTAGCTAATTACACAACTGTCTTTCCTATGTTTGTTTTAAAAAAGGGCTTTTATTATTTCTATTGATTGTTTTTTTTTATCAGTTTATATTTATTATCTTCTTCAAACTCTTATCCGCACCTAATGTTTATAGGACACTGCATCATATAAACGCAGATCCTTAACACATAAAGGAAAGGTGATCAGTCCTCCGCTTCAGGTACCAGTCCAGGGTAATATTGAATAAATATTACAGAGAAAAATCACTTATCATTTATTTAACTCCCCCCCCTGAGAATCTTTATTTAATGCATGTAAGATTTTTTTGGAAGTATTTTACACACTAGGAGACGCTTGAAATTTGAACTTTATCATTAAACATTGGACACACTGAAAATATTGTGATTATACTAATTGGTGATTTTTTTTTTAAATTGAAAATGAATCGTTGGTACTTATTTGGGTCACTTGAATTATTGGTGATCACTTTAATGATCATTTGTGTAACGTTCACCATTATGAATGTCCATTTTGCAATAATTTACGATAGATGTTTCAATGCAGTATTGTTGAATTCCTTTCATGTGATAGTTGTAAATTTCATAGATTTGGTATCTTGGCCGACGATGGTACACACAGAGTTGAGAATTGGTGAAATGTATACCTTTCGCCAATTGAATGTCGAAGATACGTTTTGTTGTATTTTGATATTTTACATTTATGACGATTGTATTGTATATTTATTGTAACTATCGGCAGTGAGTGAAATCCTTCAACTCGAATAATGATTCCAGTTTTCAATATGGCAGTGCTTGAAGTACTCTCGAAGCAGAACTAAAAATCATTATTTTTCAAGTGCCCCGCCAGACAAATCTGCATTGCAGGCCCGGTTTACAGCGGGCCCGATGCGGCTCTACATTGTCATCTTCCTTTTCAAATACACTCCAATATGACGGCTGAAGGGGGCTTTCTTCATTAAAATTCAATCACTCCCCTGTAATTGGATGCAGCGAAGAATGCGCAAGTTTTCAGGCAAGTATTCAAATGTAACATATTAAACGAGAACAATGTTTGTATTTTGATGATGAGGTCCCATCAAAACAGTGATCTCCAAACTTTTTTAAGTGTGTACCCTAATAACGAAAATAATTATATCCTAGCACACAAATTACAATTAACACAGTGTATGGATACAATATGGAAATAATACATAAAACACACCAAACACAACTAAGCACATACCTTTTCTGGTCTAAAAAACTTTGATTTTTACGCAATAAATTTGTAAATCATTATATAAGGAAACTAATTATAAAAGAGCGTTTTCCTAAATGGATATTGAAGTTGGGTTGATGTGAAAAATATCGTTTTTTAGGCCATGTATTGTACCATGTGATTTTATATGTTATTGTATAAATCAGTATTGAAATATGTTCTCCTTGACATGGGAAAACTCCTTGAAGGGACGTTGAAAAAATATATTTATATAAATATATATATTTATATTTATATATGTATATATATATATATATATATATATATATATATATATATATATATATATATATATATATATATATATATATATATATATATATATATATATATATATATATATCTCTGGGAGGGTGTTTACTTTGTAACAAAGTTACCCCTCACTCTTATCCTTGCTCTAAGGACAGAGGTTTCAGCGACACTCCGTGACGTCAGATATATATCTATTTAACACTTTCTTCCTCTATATACATACATACATAAAACTGTGTATAAATTTATGTACGTCCATTTACTTGAATTAAAATCGTTTATTTTAATAAGTAAATTGTAGAATTTGAATAGAAATATTAGCTAAGCTAAGATTTAAATAATTCGTTATTTAGGACATCAGATAAATATGCATATATGTAACTCTCTTTCGTACTACTATATATATATATATATATATATATATATATATATATATATATATATATATATATATATATATATATATATATATATATATATATATATATATATATATATATATATATATATATATATATATATATATATATATATATATATATATATATATATATATATATATATATATATACACTATATATTTATACATATATATAAAAGTTTAAAAAAACAAATACAAAGTCACCCTTAAAGGGGTAACTTTAGTCATTATCATTTTCAACCGGTGAAAAAATACACAATATGTTGTCTTTGTTCCCACCGACAAAGTTTATTAAAATAAATAAATAGCAAAAAAAACAGCTCCCATACCCTTTTCAACTTTCAACGTTTCAAGGACACAACTCTAGACTAAAGTAGCTTTACATACGGTATTTGAAAATGACGCGAAATGCACCAAAACACGTAGCATAAAAGATTTGAAGAAGTAACGGTATTTACCTTGTAAAATTCAAATTCAAATTGTCCTATTTTTCAATTGACAATAAAATCTATGATGATCTGCCTTCTCGCGGGGAGTCCTTGTGACTACGCGCGACAGATTGAACTCGCAAGACGGCGCATCCTTCACAGAGAGACGGAATGTTTTCCCCCGCTAATCGGATAAGGGTGGGTCCGCTTTGCATACAATATGTGGATTTATATAGCCGCCCCGGTAGAAATAGGGCAGGCAGGGCGAAATTGGACACTCGGGCCAATTTCCTCAGAAACTCATCTCGGTGTTATGGCGCAGTCTCTTGTTGACAATAGTGATTCTTTCCCTCGGCATGAGAAATATCACTCATAAAGTTGAGCCGAACCTGCGAGGCGCAATCTAATAACGTTACAAAGATCGTATTAAAAATACCCTTCTTTATTGCTAATAAAAATGTATCTCGTACATTTTATTAAATATTATTTTTTGACATATTTTTATTATTTTTTATTGAGCTAACGACCGTCATAAGCTGGTTTAAGTGATCGCTTTACACATGTGTAACATTCACAAATTCTACCCAGAATTGACAACCACACTACTCAAGTTATTGGAAGTTCTATATATATGAACCAATTCAGAAATATTCTTATTGAATCACTAGAACTTCATTAGAAACATATATTGCTGAGATGAAAAGAAGTTTTTATGAAGCAGAAACTCTTTTATTAGTATCTTATTATGAATGCAAAGGGGATTTTATACAACAAACGGCATTTTTTACACTGATATCTAAACACAATGGGTCACAGAATCGCAATAACGCGGTGTTAACTCAGACGTTAATTACATGGAAACAAGTTGATATTGATTGAGCCAATTTTATGTATGGAAGTGAAGCATGAAGTTGGTCAAAGAGGAGTAGACTGAACGCAGTCGAAATGCGATTTTTCAAAAGAATGTGCAGAAAAGCGATGCATGATAGATGTTCAAATGGTTATATGAGGAAAATCAGTAGTTTTCAACCAATGATTCCAGACTCACTCGCATATATTATTTAAATTTATATTTGAAAATTCATTTCTATAATAAAATCATTCTTAAAACCGTTACCAAAATTTAAATGTAATTATTATTATGCAAAACTTCCTATTAATACAATACTTAAATTCACTGAATTGAAAATTATTTTCATATTATTTTTTGACATCTCATCAAAGATGAAGAAGAATATGGAAGTCTGGGCATTTACGGGGCTTACGACCGTCATAGGCTGGTTTGAGTGATCACTTTACACACGTGTAACATTCACCAATTCTACCCATTATTGACAACCACACTACTCAAATTCTTGGAAGTTCTATATATATGAACCAATTTAGAAACCTTGTTCATGAATCACTAAAACTTCACTAGAGACATCTATTGGTGAGATGTAAAGAAGCTTTTTACTAAGCAGAAACTCTTATATTATATTAAGCCTATGACGGTCGTAAGCCCCGTAAATGCCCAGACTTCCATATTCTTCTTCATCTTTGATGAGATGTCAAAAAATAATATGAAAATAACTCCTGTAATTAGAGATAATCCAGATTTTGTGAACAAGTATTTGGACACACTCAAAATGTTGTGAAATTTATTTTGTGAGAATAATTGATATTAAATCATAGTTTCCAACCTTTGCCTTGTTATGTACATAACATAGAATTTTATCTAGTCTCCCACTAGTCTGATTACGTCGGTAACAATGAAACCTGGTCACTGCTCAAATAAGATATATGTGAAAAAACCTATGGTATCTCAAAATGCATTTTCACTAAGAAATGTCAATAAAACCTTTAAAAAAAAGTTTTTTACCACTAAAACATTTTTTAAATTTATCCTATAGAAATGATGTCTTTTTTAAAAATTATTGTTTTTTAATATAATTTAAATAAAAATATACTCGTTTATTGAATCGCACCTCCTACTTGAAAAATTTCAGCCGCTCCCAAAATTAAATTACCTACCAGCTGTCTGCCTTATTTGTGTAAGAAAGTTTCTTTTTATGACCAAAGCAAAATAATTTTTAGGGAAGAAAATAAAAATAATAATATTAGGGACACTTTTAACGCAGATTTGTTTTAAAGTCTCGACATTTTGCCTTGTAATAAGCACTCTTTTACGAGCATTGATTTTTTTAAATCTAAATATTATGAAGTAATTACTCACCTAAAATTCCACAACAGAAATTTTGAAATAGTTTATAATTGAAAATTTAAAGTGAATAAAGAAGTTAACATTGCAGCTATATATTTCACATTTTGCAGTACTTGTTTAAAAATATGAATGGAACCATTTTTTTATGACATGCAGTTGATTTGAATACGATATGGCCAATTATGCGATCCATTCCAGATCTATCCACCTTCATTTTATTTTATGGTATTTTATTTTTTATTTATTCATACAAACGCCCAGAGGGCTTTTACAAGCAAAAATTCAAGTTCAAAAAATAAAGAGTTGTTTTAAGTATAAGTTAAAAATAAAAATATAGATTTGTACAAAAAATATTTATGAATATATCCATTTATGAATAGCTCTTTGTACTAAGTTTCTATTTTTGATAACTTCATATATCATAGAAGCGGGTTGTACAACGCTATCGCAAAATAATCGATTCCTTCGACCAAAAGGGGTATGGTTTTGTTTGAGTTGTTTTGAATCTTGTAATTCTATGTGTGTTTCCGTAAAATGTTATTGATTGTGATATATGAGATATGTTTCTTGTGTTATATGAGAGTTATTCTTAAACGCATACGTATGGATTGTTTAAGCATAAATATAGTTGTTTGACTGTCAAAATTCATAATTTGTATTTGTAGTTGTTATTGTAAGTTTGTTGAAAATTTTCTCAATGGGAGTCCACCTCGGAACTTTACGTATTATTTTCAAAATTGAATTTTGGGCAACAATAACATTATTTAATATATGAACCAATTATTCTTGAATCACTAGAACTTCACTAGAGACATCTTTTGGTGAGATGAAAAGAAGCTTTTTTACTGAGCAGAAATTCTTATATTAGTATGTGAGGTCCGAATCTAAGACTATAATCACATATATGAGAAACGCCATAAAATATCATTTTGATTCGTATTATTCTAGCTTATAACATGACTAGTAAACTTATTTACAACATTTAAAGTGAGTCCAAATACTTGTTCACAAATCTGGATTTTCTCCAATTATAGGAGTTATTTTTCTTATTATTTTTTGACATCTCATCAAAGATGAAGAAGAATATGAAGAATATGTCAGGGCATTTACGGGGTTGACGTCCTTTTTTAATAATTCATTACTCATACCACCCTAACCAATAATCCCATACTTAAGAACATACTGACATAAGGGAAGTAATTTTATACTTGTTTTTTTGTATTTTGTATTTGGTATAGTATTAACTTCAAAATAAATTTGAATTTTGGATTTGATTATATTACACTTTGCGTCATAATTTCAAATCCATTAAGGTAGATTGATGAAAATATAAATTTATTTTCGGTCAAATTTTTGCGACACGGGTAAACCTAATAAGCACTCGAGATGTCGATTAACCTTCCATAAAAGTTAATTCATATTCAGTTTCTAATCGAATTTTAATGGCCGACTAAAGAAAATTTGATAACGTCCGTAGTAATATAGAAGTAATTGAAGGGTTTCATTTCCATAGGGGGTTGATTTATTACGCAAAGGCTACAAGAGGGAAAATAAAGAAAACCATTTTCAAAGAAAATGTTCATTTTCTGATTTGTATCGGAAATGGGAAAAAAATAATCTCGGGTAATTTAAAAAAATTGACTTGATAATTTTCGTTAACAATGTTAACTCGGGAAAATTAAGGCATAATGTACAACACTGCGAAATATCAAAAGTTAAGTGAGGTATTTTAAAAGGACATATTTTACAATACTTATTTTTTTCTTCTTTATCTTCTACTTGCCCTCTGTCTTCCACTGTATATCTCATACAGGCCTCTTCTGTATCTTTCCATTTTTTTGGTCAGGTCTGCTTGCGGCTTGTTTTTTTTTGTTTTCAGTCTCAAAGCGGCTATATCATCTGATCATATTTTTTGAGGTCTTCCGACGTTTCTTTTAATCTCCCAAGTTCTCCATCTTAAAATCTAAGGGGTCCATCTTTTCGGATCTTGTCTTGCAACATTTTCTGCCCATTAAATTTTACCTTTATTAATTTTGTCCGCCTCCGTAGTGTAATGGTCAGCACGCTCGGCTACCGTTCTGGAGGTCCCGGGTTCGATTCCCAGTGGGAGTCAAATAAATATAAGTGATTTTTTCACTCTAATATTTATTTAATAATACCCTGGACTGGTACCTGAAGCGGAGGGCTGATCACCTTTCCTTCATATGTAAACGATCAAAATAACACTGCGTTTATATGAAGCAGTGCCCTATGCACCATTGGGGTGCAAATAAGTTTTTTTTTTATTATTATAAATTTTACCTTTGTAAAATTTTAAACCCAACTTTCATACTGCTTCTCTGCAGTGGTATGCAGATAAAATAGAATAACATACCAATCTGTCTCTTTGCACCCTCTTTGTAATACAATAATAGCCACTAGATAATCCTTCCTGTTCCCAACACTGATTCAAATAAAACATATTTAATTAGCTAGAAGAAACAAAAATCCTCTAAATGATCTGTAAACCTTGTACATAACAAGCAAGGTAAATAATAAATGCTATTCCCATCTAAAAAATACAATAATAGCGCATAGAATATATACATCTTAAAAATAATGCAATATGGATTTTCAAAAATGGTAGATTAGAAAAATGGGTAGAATTGTGAACGTTACACAAGTATAATAAGCGGTCAGCTTATTGAGCCGGCCAAATGCTGAGATCCACACACTTCCGACATCTTTCATATAAAAAAACAACATATGCTTTATCTGAATTTTAGATACCTATAGAATTAACAGAAATAATACCTAATTAATTTATAAATAGGTTCATTCGCTTCTAATGAATTGGAGCTTTAGATATTAAAACAATGTTCTACAGGGATCCCTTGTTCAAATTTCTAGTTATGAAATGAATACGGTATCATATAAGAGAGAATTAACAATTTAATTATCATAAACAGAAAACAGAATTCTAAGAATATCAGTAATTAGGTAATAGAGAAGCATGTTTAAAATAATAATTTAACGTAACACAATACAATAATGCTGTAGATACTTAGTGTAAAAGGAGTATCTAATATAATAATAATAATATCAAGTAATTTAATATAATGTAGAACGCACAATTGTATAGGGTGTTTTTTTAGAGGGTTGGTTTTGAATCTGGTAACATTATTTATACAGACTGTCAATTTGACAGTTGACAGTTGATTTGTAGTCAGTACGTTTTTTACATTTCAACTTGAAAACACTGAATGACCATTTTGAGCGTAGTAGGTTCGGTGAATGGGTCGAAACAAAAATCAGTTTGATCCTCTTTTTCAACGCAATATTTATTCACCGAAGAGGCACATTTTTGGCTAAATGGCTTTTTTAATAAGCAGAATTTCCCAATTCAGACGCTTTTACATCTATTCAAAGTCACAGTTTGGTATGCTTTGTGGACAAGTGGAAATATTAGGCCCATATTTATATTTAGACAATGCGGGCCAGATATTACAGTCAATGAACAGCGCTATAAAACCATGATTTTTGTGACAGAGCTGTGGTTTCAGCAATATGACGCAACATGCCACACGGTAGGTGCCACCATCAATTGATTAAGGGAAATTTGAATTTGTATACTTCTAAAAAAAACTGAAGCTTCTTTTTTCTATTACAAGTCTTATTCACTTTTGGTGGTGGATTCGCTAATTAGCATTGAAATATGATATTTTTGGTCGAATCGAGAGGTTTTGCGTATTTCATGATTTTGAATATTCTTTAAAAATTTCTATGAATGCCTTGATACTGGCTATGCCTGGTGAGGTTTCCATATACGTAAGTGTATAAAAGGCGATGTAAAATATGTAATAAAGAAATAAATTTATATTATCCACTGACACTTCGTGATGGAATTGCATTTTTAATTTATTATTAGATTAAAACCAATATTTTTAGCTTTTCCACTTTTTTATTTGACCAGCGACCGGGTTTCGTCGTTACCGACATCATCAGACATCATCAGGTATCATCCAGTCTGATGATGTCGGTAACGACGAAACCCGGTCGCTGGTCAAATAAAAAAGTGGAAAAGCTAAAAATATTGGTTTTAATCTAATAATAAATTAAAGAAATAAATCTTTCTTCTTCTTCCTTCTTATAGATAAGGGAATCTGTCTGTTCCATTATCCGTCTCTTATGATGTGGACTACCAGCTGTCACGCCATCGCTTTGGAAGTCTTCCAGGTTGTCTTCTTCCGTTTGGGTTCTCTTGAAGAGCAATAAATAAATAAACAAATTTTTGTTTGTTTTTTTTTCCTGGCTTTATTACAACTTATCGTTTTTATATGTTGAGGTCAGCTCTCTTCGTCCTGGAGTTGTAGGTCTTTTGTTTGTTGACAATATCACTTAGGCTATGCCTTCGAATCATTTTGTCTTTTTGTAGCATCAATTTCATAATATGATCAGGTTCTCTGCGTCCTATGTGCCCATACCATCTCAATTGTCTTTCCTCAACGTTACTTTTGATGTATGTTACACCCAGGCTTTTACGAATATGTCAACTTTTTAATTTGTCTCTAAAGGAGACTGCTGATCATCTAAGCATTCATATTTTAGCAGTTTCTGACTGTAATACATTGTTCAACATTCGGAGCCAAAGAGGAGTGTTGGTCTGATAATAGTTTGGAAGAAAAAAATCATCTCTACGTAAAAACCAATATTCCAATACGCTAACGTAGTAATTTTCTAACCTTTCTATTGATATATGTCACACATACATTCCCCGAATGATTTTTTTTTATTAAATTAAATTAATTTTTTTTTAAAAATACATATTAAAATAAAAAAAAATGTTGGTTAATATACAATACATTACAAATAAAGCGTTTCTACCTCTCTAATAAAGTACATACTTGTGTTAAGAGAGGGAGTTCATTTTGCATTTTTTTTAACAAAGTAAATTAAAATGAATATTTCGAGTTAAAATTAATGAAAAATTTTTTTACAACATTTAGAGTGTGTCCAAATACTTGTTCACAACATCTGGATTATCTCTAATTACAGGAGTTATTTTCATATTATTTTTGACATCTCATCAAAGATGAAGAAGAATATAGAAGTCTGGGCATTTACGGGGCTGACGACCGTCATAGGCTGGTTTAAGTGATCACTTTACACACGTGTAACATTCACCGTCATAAGCTGGTTTAAGTGATCACTTAAACCAGCTTATGACGGTCGTCAGCCCCGTAAATGCCCAGACTTCCATATTCTTCTTCATCTTTGATGAGATGTCAAAAAATAAATAATTTTTTTTATTTTGTCTCTAAGGGACACTCAAACTGACCTTTTCATTCAATTGTCAATTTAAATTTCACTTCTTACCCAAGTATCGATTAACGAATCTTCGCCTGAAAACTTTCACATCAAAATGTAGAGAAAAATTTAGTAGCGTTCTTACAAACCAAACTTTTTAAATAACTGACAACTTCAACTTAGTCAATGAAGATTTGACCATCGTTGCGTTGAGCAAGAATCCATAGCAAAATTGTAAAATTTTACTACACAATTAAACGATCGGGGTGAAATTAAACTGATAAGTTGAATGAAAATATGCTCCAGAGTCGATTGGTATCACGATTTACTGCCGAAATAAAAATAAAGTTCCACAGTTCGCATCTTGTTTTTCCATTCCAAGTTCAACTTTGTTCTTTTGATTGGTCATAATAAAATTGGTGTAGCCGATAAGGGTTTTCCCTCTGGCGGCAGTGGACTTATCGGGACATTAAACCACCAACCCCCTGCCAACTTCCCCATCCCCCGAACGGAGGGTGGTACTTTGAGCATCATTCCGTTACTAAATACTCGTAGCTTGCTACTTCAAGTCAATATCTACTTTGTTTTTATTCGTAAGCATACGTTGGTTCAGTAGTTTTGACAAAGTTTCTTTTTCAGCTTTGATTAAGTATCAACAAATTATATAAATGACCGATTTCAGGATTTTTGAAGTGACTGAAAATCTTCATACTTTTTTAAATTAAAATATGTAGATTTGAATACATACAACTCAAGCATATCCGCCTCTTAATTGTAATAGTAAGAACGCTTGACTACCGTTCTAGATGTCCCTAGTTTGATTCCCAGGGAGGGGTCAAATAAATATGAGTGATTTTTTCACACTAATATTTATGCAATATTACTCTGGACTGTTAACTGAGGTGGAGGGCTGATCACCTTTCTTTCATGTGTTAACGATCACAATATAACACTGCATTTATATGATGCAGTGCCTTATGCACTATTGGGGTGTGGATATAGTTTTGAAGACATACTCAAGCAAGTATGGTTTCAAGTAAGGTGAATTACTTAAAATTGAAAAATTAAGTAAATTAATGTGAACTAGGAAAATATAATACTTAATACTTGATTGGTATCTCAACATAGATGAAGAAGAATCTGAAAGTCAGGGTATTTACAGGGCTCACGTCCTGTTATGTGCTGGTTTATATAATCATTTTATAGAAATAACAATCACCGTTCTACCTATGATTGATAACCACACAAATCAAATTTCAGTTTAAAAAAGTTATTTTTATATCATTAACATAATGATATCAAGACAATAAATGCAAATATCCATCTTAAACGTAATACAATCTCGTATCAGAATCGTCTTCACAAATCTAATTAATAAGCAAATTTTCCATGACTTAAGTAGGGACATTTGTGTTCTCAACTCAATTTTAAATACGTACGCAAGATAGAAATTATCATTATTCGCTAAAATTTGTTTCCCCAAATACGTTTTGCAGGGGAAATGATGTTTTCGGTCTTTGTCAGAACTCAAAGACGTAATATTATTAAAAGATTAAATCAAAAGTATTCCTCGGTTGGAGGGGAAGGCCGGCCTAATTTGCTCAGGTATGCAGACGACCGAAGCTCCAATAAAGCCTAGTCTCACTCTATGTGACTTGAATCTCTGGTGTAAATATTTTGTTGCATAGTTGTACTGCAAGTTTTGCAAATAATTTTGAGAATCTCTTAGCTAGAAATCCAGATAAACGAGCACATACTAAGAATGTTGTGAATAAGATAACCGGTCAAATTTAAAGCCGCATAAAAAAATAAAGATCATGTTTAAGGTTTTTTTACATCATTTTGAGTGGGTCTAACACGTTAACAACTCTGGATTATTTCCACATATTATTTTTTATACAAAAGGATTAACCAACCTATGACGGTCGTAAGCCCGTAAATGCCCGGACTTCCATATTCTTTTTCATCTATGTTGAAATGTCAAAAAATAGTTTGGAAAAAACTTTTTATTTATTTTTACAATTATTTCGACCCCCTGCGATGTAACATTGACACAATTTTTACAGGTCAAGGAGCATTTTGATAATACGTCTTCCGTTTTAAAATTAGACAAAATTCTGTTTGTGCAAAATTATATGACGTTATCACAGGATGTGTTTTATTGAGTGTGAATATTGTAAAAGAAAAACACTTTTTTTTTACCACTTGAGTTTATTTTATTATAACGAATAGTTTCGAGAGCTTCCATCTTCAGGTCTAAATATAAATTATAATTTATATCAGCTTATATTTAGACCTGAAGATTGAAGCATAGCTTCTGAAACTAGTCGTCATAATAAAATAGTCTCAAGTGGTAAAAAAACAAGAGTTTTTCTTTTACGATTTTATCATGTCTTACCACAAAGTGAATGCCGAAACAATAAAAAAGTGTGGATATGTCCTATTTTTAAAAAGAAAGATTTAAAATGGAAACAGAATAAGCGAAAAAGGGTATGCAGTTTGTAAAAATTGAATAAAAATGAGGCCAAAGGGTTGATAGATCTTTCAGGTTTAGTGGTGTCTTATTGAGAAAAATATGACAAGACAAATAAGACAAATAAATAAACTATGTGACAAATATTGATAGTTATAAGATAATAAATTCTTTGTATCTGTGGTATTGTTTTTACGAATCAACCATATTATTTTTTTAATTTACTTGACACATTCACTGTCATTTTTAAGATATATTTACGTAATATGCTGTAAATCCTTGTACAAAATAAGCAAGGAGAATTTTCTTGGGCAACTAATAAATATTAGAAAAAAAACCCTAGGAATCTAATGCGGGAACTCCAGCAAAGGAACTAACTGTACTAACCACTACACTACGCAGGCGGGCGAAATAATGACGATAAAATAAATGAATGATTACATTCTCAACGGTCTATATCTTAAATTTCTTTATTACATAACACACGCAATGAAGTAATGTACAAATTACCAGCAGATAAAATACAGTCAAGTAATATAAGACTTCGTTCGCTTTTGCCGGGATGTATCTGCAATAAAAATATTATTACACGGATCTAATACATCCTCAACATATGGGTTTATCATCCCCGCCCTCCCCTATCTGTTAACATGACGTTAGGCGGTTCGGTACTTTAATCTTTCCACAAGCGAAGAAAAACGTGATGAAGAAAGAGATACTAGAGAGAGGGAAGATAGAACGAACGCAGGGCTGCCAATTGACCGTCGCAATTAAATAACCGATTTTCAATTGCTTTTCCATTAAAATGGGCAATTTAACAAAATAATATGAGATTCAATTTGACATACGTTTAATATCACATAAAAATTTACTGAGATAAAATTTCCTTTCAAATCAATTAACTGAATTTCAATCCTTTCCATTAAAAAAATGGTTGATTTAATAGAAATCCACTCCATGTTTAATGCTATAAACCTTTAATATTAAAAACAGTTTTCCTGATATTAATTTTTTTTTCAATTCAAATAATTAGTTTTTAATTACATTTTTACTATAACGGTTTTTTTTAAACAATTCTTCTTCATGTTGGATTCAATGCAATGTAGGTTTAAAAATGTCAAAAATTATCCAGGTGTTAATTTATATAACTGTTTTTCTTTTTATTTATTGTTTTTGTTGGCATTTCCTTTGTGGTAAGATATGATTAAATTAAAAATGAAACACTTGTTTTTTTAACAGTTGAGTATTATTTTGTTACGAATAGTTTCGGAAGGTAAAGATACTTACAAGTGGTAAAAATTTATTTTGTATTTATTATTCAAACCGGTTATTTATAAAAATTATCTATGTTAGATTTGATGTGGTAAATTTAATCTTTTAATATTATTTCTTGAATGTTTTTCGCAGATACTGTTTGCGGTACATTTTGTAAGCTTAAAACAATTAAACAACTTTGTTTTAACAACTTTTTTTTTATTATTAGTACACTTTTACTTTTTAATAAAAATAAGATTTAGGATTTTTTACGGAGTGTGTGGAAATTTTTGGTAAGGGAATGTAATTAATTATGAGTATTTTAATGTTTTTAATGTTTTAGAATCGAATAAACCCTGATAATGACAAGGTTAAAGTGTATTGATAACAAAAAAGTGGTAAAAAACAAAGATGTTTATTTTATAAGGTTTTTAATATTATTATTATTATTATTATTGTTAAAAAAAAAGAAATATTGGTGTTTTTTTATTATTAACAAAAATAATTCAATTTCATACTTTTTATGTGAGCCTAAGCAGCTCATTATTAGAAATAGGTATCAAATTGTGGTAGAGTGGGTTCGAACCTAGAAACTCTGACTTAAGAGTCCGCGACACTAACCACGGGACCACAACCCGACATTATATTATATTATATTTACATAAACTCTAATTTTTTGATAAAAGGATCTAAGATTTAATCATTTAATAAATTTTATTTACCGTTTCATGGTTTTCTATAAAAAGTCGCACCTCTTAACTGGTTTAACGGTTTTAGTTTCAAATATTTTGGCAGCCCTGAGTAGACGAGAAGATAGAAAAAGAAAAGAAAGCAATTTGTATGGTGCTTTGGCCGAATTAAGCGCAAATAAATAATGTCATCTAGCGAACGAAAAATAATGTCGTGAAGAGGATATCTTGATTGGAGTTAGGGAAGGATTGCGTGTGTGGGGGAGGGTGGGGCAAGACGGACCCGGCTCGGGGTCTCGAGTGGTTATTTCTGTGTCTTTTGGCACATGTACCCGAAGTCAAGTGCTGCTTTGATGCAATTTCTAGGAAATTGTCTTTGATAAAGAGAAAGCTTGTTACAAAAGACTGCAAGATTGGCTCTTTACATGGAGGTATTTATCAAATATATGGAACATTACGTTATTTTGTATTCTGTTTGTCAGAATTGTATACTTTATTTCGAAAATTGCCATCTATACATGAAAAAGTACATACCATTTTGGTTTATCGCGAAGAAATGGTACTTATTTGTTGAATGTTTGTAACTTTAACGTTTTATGTGAATTTAAAATTATAAAAAATTAAACTATTGTATTAAACCATTAATTGAGCCTTATTTCATTTCACATGACTAGTTTTAAAAACTACTGACCTTTTTATCGACAGGTCCATACAACAGTTTTTTTGAGCACCTCTCGATGAAAACATCTGTAGTTTTCAAAACTAGTCGTGTGACTTGAAATAAAACGCAAGTAGTGGTCTAATAAGTTTTTAGTTTTTAATAATCAACATATTATTCCACAAAGTTAATGCCAAATTAATAAATAATAAAATTATGAGTTTTTTTAAACATTCGATCCGTAGGTGTCTCAACTTAATATGAAACATCTTTGGTTATTTTAATATGAAAAGTCTGGGCATCCCAAGGCCTATGACCTAGCATTTGGCTGGCTTAAGCGACACCTATAATATTATTACTTTTCTTCAAACCCTTATCCGCTCCCGATGGTGCATAAGCCACTGCATCGTATAAAAGCAGTGTTATCTTGATAGAATATGAAGAGAAGGTGGTCATCCCTCCACATCAGGTCCCCCCTGGGAATCGAACCCGGAACTGCTAGTACGGTAGCCGAGCGTGCTTACCATAGTATTATGGAGGCGGACAAAAAAGATTATTAATAACATATCATCCTTCTTCTTATTTCTGGCTTCATCCTAACTTATCATCTTTGTAGACTGTAGAACAAAATAATTTTATTATTTGAAATGTATTAAATGCGCCACCAAACAATCTGCAAAAAACAATGAAGAAAGTATAGAATATTAATTTCATTTTCAAAAATGCGTAAACGCAAGGTTAGGTTCTAAACCGACTCTTAACAGGTTAGTCAAGTTAATCCATTTTTACTTCCTTTGAACTTTATTTTCCTTTTGTTATCTTCTGTATAAACTATTGGTTAGCCAGCAACCGGATAATTCCACTGGAAATCTTCAAACCCAGCCGGTTATTCCGAACATTTTGTTTATTGCGACTACCATCCCATATTTCTGTCAAATAATTGCACACGTCTGCCAGTCTAGCCTTCATCTTGACGCATTTAAGACTTGTAAATACCTGCTACTAGCTTGACTAAAAGCAAATGTACTTAATTAACCTTATATATATATATATATATATATATATATATATATATATATATATATATATATATATATATATATATATATATATATATATATATATATATATATATATATATAAATATATATGTATATATATATATATATATATATATATATATATATAAATATATATATATATATATATATATATATATATATATATATATATATATATATATATATATATATTTATATATATTATATATAAATATATATATATATATATATATATATATATATATATATATATATATATATATATATATATATATATATAAATATATATTTATATATATTTATACATATATATATATATATATATATATATATATATATATATATATATATATATATATATATATATATATATATATATATATATATATATATATATATATATATATATATATATATATGTATATATATATATTCATCCATATACTCGTATGTTAACTGTTTACTTTATACGCTTCATAAAAATTAATATACTTATCATGTTTTCAAGCGTTTCTCAGTGTGTGAAAACAACTTTGTTTTAACCACTTTTTATTGGTACACTTTTTCCAACCGGTTTCTACAAGAACCTTGTCATCCTCAGGGTTTATGTACTAATTCAAAATCATTGAAATACTCATTATTAGGTTATGGTTAATTACCCTTCCCTTACGATGCCAAAAAATTCCACGCACTCCATACTCCATATAAAAATGTGATTTAAAAAATGTGATTTTAACAACGGGAAAAAATTCATAAATGTTGCATTTATTGAGCATTGCGCAGTGAATACGTCCACTCCAGACGACAACTTGTGAGCTAAAAATAGAATCGTCCGAAAACAGTGTGAAGCCGCGCGCGCAAACGTAAAGTGCAGCACACATACCTACTGTGTGGATTTTTTCTTCTAGGAATAGGAATTGGGAAAATATCAATAATAGGACTGTTACTTAAATTCAATTGATTAAATAACAAAAATATTAAAAGTTAATTAACGTTTTTTTAATGTTTTTTTTTTCAATCAAATACAAAAATCATTTCAAATCAACCCACCCCTATTATTCATTCATGAATAGATTTTTCAAACTTATTTTCGTTACTAAATGATTTTTTGGATAATAAAAGAAGGTTATTTGACAATATTGTTCTTTTGACTAAAAGGCGTAAATGGTTGGTAAATTACATTACGATTTTAGAAAATGTAGTGAATCTTATATCAGCGCACGTTTTTAAAGTGTGTTGAAATCAAGCTTCGCTGTCTACTGGCAGTACTATATAATAGAATCTCGATTCCAGATAACACAAGAATGTAATATCAGAGATTGGTCCGAAGCTTGGCGATTTATCCTTTTTTCCACGGACCGCAAGATACTTTTATCTCAATTATACGATACTGCATAACGGTTTAGCGTTCTAACAAAATGTACGCCCACTTATCTGAGGATGGAATATTTATTTCGTTGTTTTTGTGTTCGCAAATAACACGATACAATTAAGCGAAATAATAAAAATACAATATATTTAAAAGCTTCTTTGTGCAAAGCAATCTATCGGGAAACTAGATTGTTTATTCGTGATGCTCTACGTATAAATAATGATGCCATTACATTAAAAAACCAAATTAAATTAGACGTTTAGAACATTTTTAGTGTGTACAAATACTATAACACTATAAAAACGCTTCTTAATCTCACCAATATATTTCTCTCATGAAAATTTTTGTGATTCAAGTACAATGTTTCGAAATTGGATCATATATTGCTTACTCCTTTCAAGAACGTCATAAATCAAAAATATTGATTTTTCAGGAGAACGTTTTTAAAGTTTAAAAATATATTACAATGTATTAAAAATAAATATCAAGCCACTTGTTGAACTTTTTACTGTGCAACAGATCTTTTTAGGTAAAACCTGAAGGTTTTTTCTCCATTAGAAAAATATTATGGATATTTAAAAAAATAATTAAACATTACCTTTTCTTCGAAATGCAAAAACAACACTTTCTGCTCTGTAGTGGGTAAACATTATGTTAAAAATGTGCCGCTTTTGCTGGGATAAAGTACATTTTCTGGACATTCCTGAAAAAATTATCTCACCAATAGATGTCTTCAGTGAAGTTTTAGTGATTCAAGAATAATGTTTCAAAATTGGTTTATATGTACAGAACTTCCAAGAATTTGAGTAGTGTGGTTGTCAATAATGGGTAGAATTGGTAAATGTTACACGTGTATAAAGTGATCACTTAAACCAGCATTTGAGGGTCGTCAGCCCCGTAAACGCCCGGACTACCATATTCTTCTTCATCTTTGATGAGATGTCAAAAAATAATATGACAATAACTCCTTGTAATTGGAGTTAATCCAAATTTTGTGAACAATTATTTTGACACTCAAAATGTTTTAAAAAAATTCTGTACATTTATACAGATGGGAAACTTATAATTTAAGTTTCATTGTGCCTCCAAAAAAGAGACTGAGCTCTTGCGCTTGGAGAGGGACTTACACTCAAGGTTTATTGTTTTATTTGATAAATGGTAAAATGGTCTTTTTCTGTTCTTTAATTTATTTTTAAAGATTTACATGTATTGGGCATTAATACTTTTCTTAAGAATTTTGATATCTTCAAATTTTTTGATTTTGATAATGATTTAAACATGTTTGCATTAGAATACAAATAACGATTTCGTAACTGTCTGTTTTTTTGCACCAAGATCCTAACTGAGATTAGATTCAAATGTATACGTTAACTTTTCTTTACGTTTTTTGTAGAGCGTTGATGCGAGTTGTTCAGTAACCGGGGAAAGCGTTTAAAGCTTCTAACGTTCATGTAATTCGAATGAGATTTGTAATTTCACAAAGCCCTCGTGTTTATCGTAAATACATTTCATGTTAGATACGTTTCTCTCAGGTCATTACCTCGCGCGGCACTTTCAGCATTATCATGTAATGGAACGTCAAGCTATTTAGGCGTGCAGCCTACCGGGACCTTATACAGGAGATAGGAAAAAGTTTAAAACCTGTCTTAGCACATAACCATAGAGCTAAGGGCCCTTCACCACTTCACTGACAATCAATTAATAAACTTTAAAATAATAAAAAAAAAATCCACAAACAAATGAAAAACAATTGCTAATAATGCAACTGTAACTGGACAATTTGGGTAGCGTCGTTTTACC
Source organism: Brachycentrus maculatus (assembly GCF_059751285.1). Taxonomy (NCBI): domain Eukaryota; kingdom Metazoa; phylum Arthropoda; class Insecta; order Trichoptera; family Brachycentridae; genus Brachycentrus; species Brachycentrus maculatus. The sequence continues at coordinate 51,085 of NW_028281214.1, forward strand.
AAAATATCACCTCAAGGGTGCTTTAAAACGTACAGAAATTTTAACATTTCAAACAACATATGCAAACAATTATTTTGTAAATAAAAAAATGTAAATTTATTCAAGATGTAAATTTTTTTTGATGACTCCCTTTCCGGGAGTATGGACGTAAATGAACGTCGGTGCGAATTTTCCTCAAAGGAGTTTCAACGTTAATGAACGTCGAAGTTTATCTGTGAGTTGGTATGATGTAATTTGTTTAGTAATGACATCTGTGGATATTTGTATTTAACTTTGTGATAAAATAAAACCTAGAGGTGGTGAGCTTTATTTTATATTTAATTTTTTTTATTTTCTAATATGTATTATATAATTTTTATTTTATTTATTTAACATAATCTCTATCTTTATAATAAAAAGATTTTATTAAAAAAAAAAACAAAGTTAATGTTAAAAAAACCCACTCCCCATAGAAAGTCCTCCTAGAGAAATTGTACTCCTGGAAAGGTTAATAAAAACAATAAAAATCGACACTCTTGTAACAAACAAAAAAAAATTGGCTGTTCATGATTGTTGTCTTGTTTCCACACAGTTGTGGAGCGCAGTAGTTAGAGTGAAATAAATAAAATGTCTCAAGTAAACATGAGCATAAAATACACGGTGATACGGACCGTTATTTCACAGATCGATGTTATTATCGATGGATTGACCATATATCGCGCAAAAATTATAAAAACAGTAGATTAAGTATCACTCATTATGAATATTTCAAAACAAATAAGCCTTTTTAAATTATATTTTAGTATTTTAATACAGATTTAAAAGAAAAATGTCGAAACGCTCAAATGATCATTATGTTAACAATTTCACGTATTTTTATTCGAAGCCACTATCCATAAAAAAAAACACAAAAATTGGATTACATTATCACATTGGAATGCTTAACATAATTAAAGCTTTGCTTTCCATTCCGTTGTAAGCAAATCGAAAGTTGTAAACCTAGTTCAAGTAAGTTGACATTTTGTTACACTCATCATCGTAGTGGAACCGCCCCTATACTATAGGCGCTACGCTCCAGCCCCCGTAGTAGGTATTGTATGGCCAGATCTAAAATGAAATCTCTTCACTGTGCGCTGGTTACAGTTATTATCGAATACTGAGGGGGAAAATAAACGGATCTAAAAAAATCACAAAAAGCCAACATTCAAATGAACATTTTTTTAAAATTGAATATTAAAACAGTGTTCATTTTCGTCGACTATTTTCATATAATTTTATTTTAAAATGTTTTCTTTTGCATTAAATTTTTAATGGAGTTGTTTTTATAAATAAGATGTTTGTTACGTTACAAAGTTTAATGGATTTACTAAAAAAATATCCTGAATTGAAATCAGGATTGTATGACTGAAAATAAGTTGTTTTATTTTATAATGAATTCTAGTTTAATATTTTTAAACATGAATAATAAAAGTTTATATGCATTTAAATTATAAATTAAACTGAAAAAAGACAGTGAAAGAAACTAAAGAAACTGAAAGATTAATTGATCGACAAAATTTACACGGATAATGTTATGTTTATATATTGCTCACTCCTTTCAAAAACGTCATAAATAAAAAAAATTGTTATTTCGTAACTTTCATAGCTTTCGTTAAAAAAAATTGTTTTTGAAGTTTAAAAATATAATAAAATGTATTAAAAATAAATATCAAGCCATTTATTGAACTTTTTACTGTGCAACAGATCTTTTCAGGTAAAACCTGAATGTTTTATCTCCATTTGAAAAATATTTTGAGTATTTAAAAAAATAATTAAACAATACCTTTTCTTCAAAATGCAAGAAAAATATGTAATAAAAAAATAACCATCTAAAAAAGATATTTTAAATCACTTTTTGTGTAAATTTTTGTTTTCTATGTTGTTCCCTTCGAGTGCCGTAGAACGTTGGATGTTGTATGAACACTGGTGGCAATTTCCACAGAATTTTCCTCCCGCTGCTAATAAACAGTGGAATCATGTTCCAGCCATAATTCAGAGCGCAATCCCCTGAAACTGGAGACCTGACAATACGAGGACTTACTTCTGATTTATGTACATATTATATTTTTACAATATTATTGTCAACAAACAAGAAACAAAACAACTAAATGGATTTCGTTTTAAAGAAATATATAAAACGATGTCCATTCGTTTTATAGAAAATAAAAACATCCCTCTAATATCCCGGAGGAAGTAATATTCAGACTTATTCCAGCCGAAGCAATAAAAAAAATTAGTTTAAGTAAAGTATCACACAAAAAAATAGTTTTTCTAACCCTTATCCACATCCAATAGTGTATAAGGCACTGCATCGTTTTCACGCAGTATTATCTTGATCGTTACTTACATGAAGGCAAGGTCTTCAGGGACCAGTCCAGCGTAATATCAAATAAATACAAGAGTGTAAAATTACTAATATTTATTTTCCCCCCTCCTGGGAATCGAACCCGGGATCTTCAGCACGGTAGCTACACATGCTAACCATTACACAACGGAGGCGGGCTAACTATGCCGATACAATTTTTGCGTACATTACATTGATTTTGTGAACGAGCATATTTAAGTAGTTATGATTTTACTTTTGTATCAAACGTAGAAAAAAATGCTATAAATGCTGTTCATCGTCGAGTTATTACAAAGTCGTTCGTAAATTAATTTCTGCCTTTTAATAACATCTATCAATACTTTCATTTGAAATATTTACTTATTTCTGGTTTGCATTTTTTGCTTATTTATATTATTTATTTATTCGGCATTAACGGTGGAATGACATGTTGATAATTTAAAAAAAATTAACACTTGAATATACCACTTTATGATTTTCATTTATATAAACGACTTGTTTCTAAAACTTACAGATGTTTTCATCTTCTAGTAAAAATTAAAACTAACGAACAAAAAATATATTTAGGGGTATATATATATATATATATATATATATATATATATATATATATATATATATATATATATATATATATATAAATATATACATATATATATATATATATATATATATATATAAATATATATTTATATATATATATATATATATATATATATATTTATATATATTTATATATATATATATATATATATATATATATATATATATATATATATATATATATATATATATATATATATATATATATATATATAAATATATATATATTTATATATATATATATATATATATATATATATATATATATATATATATATATATATATATATATATATATATATATATATATAATATATATATATATATATATATATATATATATATATATATATATATATATATATATATATATATATATATATATATATATATATATATATATATATATATATATATATATATATATATATATATATATATATATATATATATATATATATATATATATATATATATATATATATATATATATATATATATATATATATATATATATATATATATATATATATATATATATATATATATATATATATATATATATATATATATATATATATATATATATATATATATATATATATATATATATATATATATATATATGTTAATAATTATAGGGAAGGAGGGGAGGTTAAGGAATAAAGAATTTTTGTTAAAGGAAACAGATAATAATGGTGACGTATTTTGAAAAAGTATAAGTATTATTAATTAACGTTTTATCTGAATTTATTTTTTTTGTATTTCTAAATTTTCTAAATTTTTCATGACTTCTTGACCTTTATTTGTAACAGAGTGTAATAATTTATGTGAATGAGAGTCAAATGAGTGGTTAGTTTCCATGATATGATTTGCAAATTCCAAAAAATAATAACTTGTTAGTCCACGCCGATGTTCTCTAATCTAATTTTTAATTGCTTATTTCACCATTCAAACATCAATCATACATCATTTTGTCGCACATTTATCTGAGAAATCGCATTTTCACAATACCCAACACACTTTCACAATACTCTTTGCAACCATAGGGTGGGAATTATGGTTTGAAGAAGAAGAAAAATATGAAGAAAAGAATTATAAAGTTTAATTATATATTCAGAATATTCATAAAACTGACAAGAATGAATTTCAAGAGATTTGGATGTCAGTTGAATTAGATAAGGCATGATGAATTTGGAACTGCATAAGGGCGGTTTTAAAATGAATTTGTGGAAAGTAAAATCATTCTGCTAGACAAGTCGAGGGGAACAAATCCTACCCCTATTCTGAGGCTGCCAAGATAAAATTATTAACTGTCTGTTCCACACTCAACGTTCCTCTATAAGATTCATTCCAGACATTTGAAAATAAAATATACCTGTGGGCTAATTTTTTCAATGTGTCATATCAATATAATTGTTACAATTTTTCATTATCCGTCATTTTATCTGACTCTGCATTTTATGTACATCCTACGAATTTATATATGCCTTGTTGTTAAAAACTTTTTGCATCGTCAGGTGAAATTATTAAAAGCGAGAATTTTGGTGATTTTTTAAAGTAAAAATAGCAAAACTGTCAGCTGAAATACAATGTCTTTTGAAATAAAAAATGACAAACGAAGAAAATCATCTTTTTATAGTTTTATTTGTATTTTTTAAAGTTTTTAAAATATGTCACAAAGTAAAAAACTTTAAAAAAAGAATAATGAATTACAAAAGAATATTACAAGTGTAAAATAATCAGTACGAGCCAATGACGGGTCGTGACTGTGAAAACCCAGACTTCTATATTATTCTTCGACTATGTTGAGTTGTTAAAAAAAGTAAAGATTACTCCTAAGTGGAGAAAACCTAGTTTTGTGAACAAATATTTGGGCATTAAAATGCTGTGAATGAAAAAACTGGTTAAATTTTAAGCTAAAAGAAATAATATATGTGATATAAAAATGGCGAAATGATTTAATCTTTTGTATGAAAATTATAATATTCCCATTTTCCGTAGTAGAAGAAAATCCATGTTTCATATCATAAATACAAGATTTTTTTCTGTCAGAATACAACAATATTGAAATCCTTTTCGAGAAGGGTTTTTTCACTGTAAATTTTCCGATACGGGAATATTTCCTTAGATATTGCTCATTTCCTCGGGAAAGTAATCATGGCAAGTCCCATCTCTGTTTAATAGATCTCAGATTCAATGCTGTTTCCCTGTACGGATTCTAATGAAAACCGAAGATGTATAGCTCGATATTTGATTCCGCTGAAAGGGGATGGAAATACGATATGAAATGTAATTTTTTACTGGAAAATAAGATGAAATTTGATGAAAATATGAATGGAAAGAGGCGGATTATAATATTTCCAGTAATACAGATGATTCGGGTATACTTACATATATCAAACGAGTAACAAGAAACGATTGTATTGAAAACATTTAATATGTAGGTAAACAGGATACCAAGATATATCCACATACTTACTCCCTTTTAAAGTTAAAAAAATACACATAATTTGATATGTATTTCTAAATTCTAAATACTTTTAATAATCTTCAAGATACGCGTAAACTTTAACAGTTTTTTTTAATTTATTTTATTTATTACTTTTATTTATTTATTTATTTACTGGATTTGTGCATACTCGTATATATAGCCTATATTAAGCATTAATTTGAATAATTTTAAATACAGATTAAACACAAATGTACATATTTAATACCACACAGTGTATAAATTTCATTGGTCTTCACAAAAGCCTTTATATATATGGTATATGGTTAAAAATATCTATTAAAACACCAAAATTTTGATCAGCGTTTTGGTTAGAAAAAATGTTATATACACTATAAGGCAGGGGTTTTACCATGATTTTATATAATTTTTCTGACAATGTATGAATTAAAGCAGTGTATGATAATAAAAATTACATGTAAATTATGTTAAGGGGTTTAAGTTAGATTTTTTTTAAGAATTAACGTTTGGCACGAAAATTAATATAAAGATTTTGCTATTATTGTTAATTAATTTATTAAAGTTTTTTTTCAGTAGGCATATAATTTTTGGCCCTTACGTTATCTTATTTCCTCTTTTATTAACAAAAAATAATAATATGGTACACGAATATCTGAGGAATACTGCCGTATAGTATACACCCATGTGATGTAATGCAATGTTCTGAAATGATAAACGTTATATTTGTGGCTTGCGAAACTGTATTTCAGACTATTGGCACAAGAATAAAAATATTCCCCGACAGATACAAATGCAACACACAAATTCTCTATCTCAAATTGAAATCTGATTTTGTACAAATATTCGTAGTTGATATAAACTTTATTTCATGTATAAATTTGTCGATGCAATTTTTCGACTCAAAATGGCAAAGCGAGCCAAAAACAACGCAGTTTTAAAATATTGCAATGTTTTCATTTTGAACGGCTCTTTGGTATAAAGTGGTAGGTAAATTTGAGTAAATATTTGTATGAATGCAATGTAATCTGTAGGAGGGAACAAGAATATTTCCTAAGCTTTTGTTACAGTAAACACGAGAGTAAAAAGTGAAACAAGATGTACTAGTTTATTGTCTCGTTTTTAAAACGAAGTTTGTTTTCTATACCTATACATGGTTTTGCGTAATAATGGACTTTTAGTCCATTATTACGAACATATATATTAGATGAAACGTACATTTTGCCGATGGATATTAACATGAACGGATATTTAATCGAATTAATTTTAAGTGTCATTTTTAATTGAAAAGAGGGGTTTGAAAGAAAATATATATGGCATAAAAAACGAAAAAAAATAGCCAAAAATTAACATTAATTTTATTTTTATACGAATTAACGGGATTTTGTCAATTCTAAATAAAACACTTGTTTTAACCACTTCAGTATTATTTTGTTATCTTGTTATATTTTATTATTATAATACTCAAGTGCTAAAAAAACAAGTATTTTATTATAATATAATCATGTCAAATAAAACAAAAATTACATAAGGGATTTTGTGTTTGTAACATACATACACACATACACACACAAACACACATGTTGACTGAATATGAAGATATATTTCTAACTGTTTTTTCTTTATTCGTCTCCGTAGAGTAATTGTTAACACGTTTAGCTACCAAACTAAAAGATCCGGTTTCGATTCAGGGGCGGGTAAAAATAAATAATTTTAATTTTTCACTCTTATATTTATTTCAAATTACTGGACTGGTAAATGCAGCACAGGATAAACCAACTGGTCTTTATATAAGTAACGATCAAGAAAACTTTGTTTCAATTACGATACAGTGATAAACCATCAAGTGTGGTAAAGGGTAAGAAGAATAATAAAAGAAGAGATTGGCAGAATAATTAAAAAAAGTTTTTTTGAACAATTTTACAAAACTTTAAATCTAAAAACTGGTCCGTCATTGTTTATTCGTCTCAGATTTAATCTCGCAATTGCATGGCACAAATAAAATGAAAATTCGAATAACATGACCGACGGCGTTTTCCGCAGACTATTTCTATTTTATTCCTGAAAGGTTTTGTACAATTTTAAAAGGTCTCCCTTTTCAGAGAGCGAATATTTGTCAAGATATTTTACAATTAATTTTTGATGAATTGGTATTTTTTTAGGTCGAAAGTTACGTTAAAAGTTTTAATAATACTCTGGAGAGACGTATCGAACATTATCAAATGCAAATGCTTATTTGTTCGGTATTAATTTTTTTCTTAAGTCAAGTACAAGATTTTGAGTTTTTGATTTCTGAAGTGTTTAAAACTTGCAGTTATCATTGTCTTAAGTACGAATTATTTTAAATACATTTAAAATCGATTGAGAATTTTCATAAAATATTTTACGTTTAAATATAAAAAACAGATAGATTAAAATATTAATATCCTATTCTCAATATTATTAATATTTCAAGCATTTACTTTGTGGTTAGTCATTTTTACTTATTTTTTTTTACAAAAATGGTAATTAAATTAGTATATAACCACTCATTGAGTTATATACTAATTTTATTAACATTTTTGTAAAAAAAAATAAATATTAATATCCGTTTGCTAAAAATTATAAATATCCTAATATCTTAAAGTATTGTTTTGAAATTTTGACATAACGTTGTATTCTTAAGCGCGTTTGTTTATACCTATATATGTACATACAGCTATATATATACACCGTAGAAAACTTATTTTTTTTACTGCATTGTCAGTGCCATCTTTCCAACGTACCAGCATATATACAATACTTAACATTACTATGGCGGACAACGTGCTTTTCAACAGCTGCTGTCACAAAGCATTTTAATATTTTCAATTGCGTTGTTGTTTCTTAAATTTTTTAATATTTTTCATTGCTTCACACTTATGTGAAATTAAATATATTCAAAATTAATGCATTCCTTTTTATTTCTTTTTAATTGAACCAGACTGAGTCACAGCAAGTCATCATCAGACTGGTGTCAATAACGATGAAACCCGGTTGCTGGTCTAATCAAGTTAATGTGGAAAAACTACATAGTTGTTATTTTATTTTAAACTAAATTTTACATAATCTGTATATCATATGAACCATAGAAGCTTGCAATCGTCATCTCAAAGTTTGGAATAAGATCAATAAATAAATTTAGTTTACTTGTCCATCAAATATGTATAATAAGAATAAAATACCTAATGTCTCTAGAGTCTAGGGCCTGACATCCTAACATCGGTTAACGTGAGCTTAAGTTACCCTCAGCCCTTAGCTTAAGGCTTAACTTACCCTGAGACGTCTTCAAATGACGTGGGTCCGATTGCCTTCGAGGAGAGTACAACTGATTTAAGGGTGAAATACTAAATGTGATAGGTACCCACATATTTCCCATTATAGAAAACGTGAACGTTCCTCATATTGTGAGTGGTTGTGCGGGAAAATATAACGGAAAACAGTATTTCAAATGTAGAATTTTATTTTAATACATGTACCACTTTTGATAGTGAAGTAAACCAAAAGTGGTATTAACAACATTTTGAGTGTGTCCAAATACTTAGAAAAATAATATTCTCCTTCATCTTTGTTGAAGTGTCAAAAAATAATACAAAAGTGATATCATACAAGTTCTCCTAAGTAAATCATTATACTATTTTTTATTATATTATTAGATTCAAACCAATATTTTTAGCTTTTCCACTTTATTTTTATTTGACCAGCGACCGGGTTTCGTCGTTACCGACATCATCAGACTGGTCGCTAACGTGTCGGTCGCTAAAATGTCGGTAACGATGAAACTCGGTCGCTGGTCAAATAAAAATAAAGTGGAAAAGCTAAAAATATTGGTTTTAATCTAATAATATATTAAAAATGCAATTCCATCACGAAGTGTCAGTGGATAATATAAAATTATTTTTCATATTTTTTAACTAACTAACCATCACGCCGGTTTCCCGCAGGGGTAGGCAGAGAGAATAGAACGCCACACCACTCTGTCTTTGCAGACATTCTTCGCCTCTTCCACGTTCATGCATCTCATCATACATACCCGCCGATTGTTACGACTCCTAACCTGACCACTTACAAGTATTTGGCATACTTGATCGTGGCGTATTTTTTATTTTATTTGGAAATTTAACAGAAAGGTTTTATAAATTCAATAACATTAACGAATAACAAAACAGGTGTTTATTTCATTCCAGTTACAAAATTTCACATTCTTAAGTTATAAAATACCTGGAAGAAGAACGAGAGATAAGATTATTCCACAATGTCAATGACAAATTAATATTTAATTCATACATTTTTTTATCATGACATGGTCTTAAAACATTCCAATTAAATTATTAATTGATCTGGCATTAACTTTGTGGAATGACATGTTGATTATTAAAAATTCAACACTTGTATTAGACCATTCATTAAGTTTTATTTTTCATTTCATATGACTAATTTAAACTTTAAAAAATAATAATAAAAATAAACTTAAACCCCTCTCCGCACCCCAATGATGCATAGGGCACTGCGTCATATAAACGCAGTGTTATCTGGATCGTTTACACATGAAGGAAAGGTGATCAGCCCTCCGCTTCAGGTACCAGTCCAGGGTAATAATAATGAATAAACATTACAGTGAAAAAATCACTTATATTTATTTTACCCCCCTTGGGAATCGAACCCGGGACCTCCAGAACGATAGCCGAGCGTGCTGACCATTACACTACGGAGGCGGACAGAAATAAAAAATAATAGGTAAGGAATAACCCGCAAAGCGTCTATTTTAGATGCTTGTCTGCAGGTAGGATAGTAAGGATAGGGAAGGTAAAGGGGAGTGTTATATAACCATACCACAAAGTTAACAATGCTTTTAATGTGCAAAATAACTTTTAAAAACGTCTGAGACATTACTATCTGTCATTAGAATCCTAACTGTCGATCAAACCTCCTCCCTCTACCTCCTTCCCTAAACTCCTTTCTTCCTTTGCCCTCCTTATTATCTCGTCTTTAGTTAATTTATGTTTCTTTTTAAATGTCAATTTGTAATTTATGTTTTTTTAAATGTTCAAGTACTATCTGCCCACTGATTGCAAACGGCTATATATGGTATCAAACGTCTTGATCAATATCACTAGTCCGTCTTTGGTCGGTTGGAAGATATTGCTTTTTAGCAATAAGCCCGCCAATGTACTTTTTATTTTCTGTACATGAAGTTTAAATAAATAAATAAATAAAAATATTGTTTATTCTTCTTCATCAATGTGGAGGTGTCAATGTAAATCACTCCTAAATATACAAACTCAGATTTGTGAACAAAGATTTGTACACACTCAAAATACTGTTATTTATCGGTTTTTATTTTGTCAAGGATATGTCTGGGAAAGACAAAGGATCATGAAATCAGATCCCGGTTTAAGAGAGAGCGCAAGGATAATAAATGATAAAAGGACCCAACCGGTTATCATTCGCTAGTTTCAACTTCTTTTTTTCGAGTCAGACGATCATTTATTACAATAACACGAGATAGAAACTTTATAAAACGTGGCTTACGATGTTTTGCCGGGAGGGTTTCGATATTGTCTCGGCAATTTAAAGGTCTTATTGTACTTTGAGAAATTCTGCGTTGGTTAAATGTGTTATATTGTATAACAATTCTAAGAAACACTCTGTATAATTACTTTTATCAAGACTTTCATGTGATGAAATAAAAATTGATGATATCACCAATTGAGTATACTGTTGGCAAAAAGATCTTTGCTACGAAACATGATTTTAATCAAGATTGAAAATAAAATTTAATTAAAATCTCCATATTATTAATATTTTAAGCATTTTTTTTTTTAGTTAGTCATTTTTACTTTAATTTTTTTTTTTTAAATTAAGCTAGTATATAACCACTACAGAGATTTTGTTGTTAAGCAGATTCAAAACGTAACTTAGACTACATCCCTAGTGCATGTCAGACCTCGGCCTTTAGTGCATGTTTTTCTGAAATTCATAGTGCATGTTGGTCCTCGGGGCGACCGAAATTGCATGTGATCAACATTTTATGTAGTTATAAGTGCGTGAATAGTGCTATGGTAGGGACGTTTAGTGATTGTCCTGACGAAGAGACGGGTACGTCTCGAAACCAGTAGACAAAAAAATCGGTGAGTGGTACTAACAGTAGGTACATAGTTTTTGTAGAACAATATAAAAATAAATTTAATTAGATTAACATAGACATCGAACATAAAGAATATCATCAATTAATTCAACAGTCACATTGTGGTAATTTCAATTATTCTTGTTGTTATCACATTTCTTTAAAACTACGAGTATTACAAGTTATAGAAACACGTGTCATATTACGAGTCTAATGTATAAAGAGTCATGTCGTATTATGATACATGTTTCGATGTGTTTTGAAGTATTTTATAGTGATGCTGAATGCATCAAAATACGTGTCATAATACATTTTAAGAAAAATAGTATTTACCAGATAAAAACGCGTAAGCTGGTTCATAAAATAGGTTATTAAAATTTATTGAAATATCACAACGCAAAGGGATGATAAAGATATGGAGTAAATGGACTCACCTTTTTGTATATCTTCGAATTCCTCTAAGGAGAACTGTTACAAGCTGCAAACTGCACACTCTAATGTTACTTGTTTTTCATCACAAGAGCTTTGATTTGTAAGGTATTTAAAGATCTTTTATTTTTAATTTTATTATTTAATACATATATAAAGCGCGGATGTGTTTAAGATTTTAAAATGCGGTTAAGAAAATTCAATTAGCGATTTAAACAAGTGAACCGAACAAAGGTAAAGCGAGTACTGACAAATTGCAACAATAATAAAATGTTCCAATTTGCTTTTTTCGGAATCTTCAAAAAGGTGCAAATGGGAGAGGATAGAGTTGGACCGGAAAAAAGGAGACAGAGATAGAAATCAATCTACACTGTGATACATTATCAAAGACAGCCTCATTTACCAAAAAAAAACTAATTTAAAATAAAAAAGAAAGGAATTTATGGGAGAGAACTTTTGAACATGTGTAGATTTAAAATACAAAGGTGGATCTAAAAAAGTAAAGTGAAAATATATTTAAATGAAAAAAAAACAACTTGAGAAAAAAAGAGGCTTTTCTCGTTATTGCTTACAGCCTTATTGTAGGAATGTATTAACGTTACGTATGAAGAGGTTCTGTTATCTTTTGTAAACGTATCTCTGCTCACGTTCAAGCAAACATTTCAAGTTTTCAACAATGGAGCCTTCGTACAAAGGGAAGGTTGTGCTTAGTTTTGTTATGCACATTTCTGGATAACCTTTGACTCTCCCGGATTCGGGAACAATAACCAGTTGTTCTCAATCATTATCAGCCGAAATGTTTCCACATAATGTGAGAATAAACAAACTGATAAGGCGCGAGGACGATGAGAAGGCTTATCCATCTATGATTGACTTACATTAGGGCTTATGAGACAATTCAGCTATTTTGGATTAAGGTTTGAGATAAGTCCCGAATAAGGCAAGTACCTTTATTAGTGTAGAAATTAATTATTTTTATTTTATTAAAAAAGAATAAACTCTTATGATATTATGAATATTATTAATTTATTTATTGATTTGGCGTTTAATTTGTAGAACTCCATTTTAATTTATATATCAATATTGAAAACATTTACTTTTTGGTTAGTTTATTTTTACTTTCATATTTTTAATGAAAAAAATATTTTTAATGGTTATATACTACTATTACAAACGTTTTTATTAAAACAAATAAAAAAGTTAAAATTCTTATGATTAACGTGTGAGAGAAAATATAATTCTTGAGATGAACGTTTGTTTGTCTACGTGGTGTAACGGTTACCACATTTGACTACCATGCTTGAAATCCTGGGTTCGATTCGGTGGTAAATGTAATTGTAAGTGTGTTTTTATTTTAATATTTATTTTATATTACCTCAGACTGGTACCTGAAGTGCAAAACGGATCACCTTGCCTTCAAGCAAAAACGACCAAATGACGATTTCATTAAATTCAAATGAAATTTTCATACATTCAAATCTCTCTTCAAATATTGTAATTATATTGAATTGCAATACGTGTGTTTTGTTTATCATACACATATAATTCGATGACAATAATTGTATTAACAATAATTACATCTATTGGGTATCGAACCAAACATTGTACTCAAAACCTTGTAGCCAGACGTCCTAACCATGAATTACAAATCATTTAAATGTTCAGTTTTACAAATATTTTTATTTAAATTCTATTATTTTTTTAACGAAAATGTTAGTAATGTTGATATTTAAACACTCACTGAGATTTTTATGTCTACCGGTTTCGAGACGTGCCCGTTTCTTCGTCAGGACAATCAATACCACAGCATGCAAACAATACTACCCTTCACTACCATAGCACTATTTACACACTTAAAACTACACAAAATGTTTAACACATGCGATTTTTGGTTGACCTGAAGACCAAAATGCACTAAAGGTTGCAGCACGAACATATGTCCGAGAGCCGAGGTCAAAAATGCACTTTTAAGCGTTTTCAGTTTTCTATTAATATATATTCACAACTTTTTTTAGTGTGCTCGAATCCTCATTTTTAAATCACGTTTTCTTACACAGGAGTTATTTTATATTCACATCTTACTGAACTACCTCTTTGTTGAAATTGCAGTATAAAAATAAATAATAGGTGGAAAAACTCAAGAGTTGTGCGCAAAATTTGAACGGATAAAATAACTTGTCGAACAGAGTATCATATCAATTGAAAATTATATTTTCAGGCTTTTCATCTCTTCAGCAGTGGAGGACAGAGGATTCATGAAGAAGATACATATATATATATATATATATATATAAATATATGTATATATATATATATATATATATATATATATATATATATATATATATATATATATATAATATATATATATATATATATATATATATATATATATATATATATGTATATATTTATATATATATATATATATATATATATATATAAATATATATATATATGTATATATATGTATATATATGTATATATATATATATATATATATATATATATATATATATATATAATATATATATATATATATATATATATATATATATATATATATATATATATATATATATATATATATATATATATATATATATATAATAGTACGAAAGAGAGTTACATATACGCATATTTATCTGATGTCCTAAATAACGAATTATTTAAATGTTAGCTTAGCTAATATTTCTATTCAAATTCTACAATTTACTTATTAAAATAAACGATTTTAATTCAAGTAAATGGACGTACATAAATTAATTCATAGTTTTATGTATGTATGTATGAAGAGGAAGAAAGTGTTAAATAGATATATATATATCTGACGTCACGGAGTGTCGCTAAAACCTCTGTCCTTAGAGCAAGGATAAGAGTGAGGGGTAACTTTGTTACAAAGTAAACACCCTCCCAGAGAAGCGGAAGTTAATTTGCGACACCGAGTGGTCGCCGGAACCTGCAAATACTTACGGAACTTATATCTTTACCATACTTTCCATAATGGTGAATGATATCAGAGGGAATCTACCCTAACATTTCAGAATACAAAAATTACGAATATTTTTAATGATAGATGATTTCATATCAAGATATTTTCATTATTTTTTTAAAATTATTTTTTTTAGTTTCAATTGAACAATGTTGTAATTATTTGATTATGTGTTCATTTATAATCATTTAAATTTGCATTTTCTTTTTCACATATAGCTCACTCCTTTCAACAACGTCATATATCAAAAAAACTAGATTTTTCAGGACATCGTTTTTAAAGTTTAAAAATATAATAAAATGTATTAAAAATAAATATCAAGTCACTTATTGAACTTTTTACTGTGCAACAGATCTTTTAAGGTAAAACCTGAAGGTTTTTTCTACATTTAAAAAATATTTAGTTAAAAAAAAAATTAAACAATACCCTTTCTTTAAAATGCAAAAACAACAGTTTCTGCCCTGTAGAGGGGGAATATTGAGTTAAAAATATGCCGTTTTTGCTGGAATATAGTACATTTTCTGGACATTCCAAAAACATGCACAACGGAAAATTGACGATTTTAAAAATATATCGTTGTTGAAAGTACGATATGTATAATCAATTAATCTTCACTTATTACTAGTATCATAAGTCTGTTTTTGCTTGGTTAAAATATAATATATTCTTTCGTTATAAGCCCACTAATGTACAAGTAGCTAAATAAATCGATTACTAAATCTTCCAAGATCGAAATTCACGAAAAGCAAATGATGACATTTTAATTGTTGATTGTAAATAATAATTTAAATTGTTAACTTTAAAAAAAATATAAATTTGTTTATTTTTTTTATCCAACTCATAGTAATATAATTTAATGATAAAAGTTTTTGGGAACATTAATGTATCCAAAAAGCTTTACGTCAAATGATTTATCGCAAATTAATAATGATGGTGATAATTCTTTAAATTATTTATAAAGAAATATCAATACTTCAACATAAAACATGGGTTGAAATTTATACAAATAAAGTAAAACTAAATATCAATATGATATTGATAGCCTCCCTAATGTTCCCTCTCAACAAAAAGATTAAATGATTTGGTATTGACTTTGTAGAAAAACATTATGAATAAATATAATAACACTATTTTTTGAGATTATTATAGTAAACACGACTAGTTTCGAGAATTACAGATGTTCTCAAAACTAGTCGTGTTAACATTAATAAACTCAAAAAAGCTGTCATTAACAAATATTGTATTCTAATGTTTAATTCCCAACAATAAAAAAATTATAATACCTCCTACTCTGTCCTCACCATTCAACTTCCCTAGGGTTAAATAAAGGCTTATCATTTCATACATAATGATATTTAATGCATTGAAACACGTGTCATAATAGGATAAAAAATATAGTGGTATTTACCAAGTGACATGACGGTAAAAAAAAATATTTTATTAATTATTGATATTATTAAGTCGATATTTTTTTCAAGCCATGTTTTTGCATATAGCGACTTCTGCCTAAAGGTGGACAGTACTTGTATGAAAAACGTTCCATTTAAACTTTTTTTATGAACTTTTTAATGTGCAAGTAAATGCATTTTTCGGCCCGGGATCGAATCTTAGTCCCACGAGACTACTTCATTCTTCACTGCCCTAGACCCTTTTGCTGGTTTAGAAAAATGAAAAAAATACAAATAAAAGCACTCTCCACTGGGAAATCTCTGCGGTATCGCGGCGTGGTGTGCAAGCGATTCTCGAGGTGAAAATGTGGTTTGCGTCTTTGCTAAAGTTTGGCAGATTTGTCGCAATTTTGTGAATGGCGTTAGTTTATTTTGTGTAATATAAGGAAAATATTTTCACTGATCAAAAACTTAACAGTATATAGTTTTAAAAAAAAACATATTTATGATAAATATAAGAAAATTATAAAAAAAAAAAAGATTGTACTTAACCGCTTTTGTTTTTGGTACTTTTCAAATAAATAATGATTTGTAACCTTTTTGTCCTATTTTTGAGATGAAAGGATTTTCTTATTATAAAGCTTTTATCTAGAAAATATTTCATTAGCAACCATAATACGATTATTCTACAAATGTCATGTGTCCTTCCTTATTTTAGGTCAGAAATGTACACACAAGATGAAGGGTTTTCATGTTTCAACATATCTTAACCTACCTTTTTATTACAGATCTCAAATGGCTTTTTCATAACTGACTGCATTCAAGTTTAATTTTTTTTTAATACTTAAAGTTTTTAAAATTTTAAAATTTATTTAATATTTTAAATTGAACTTTATTACATTAAAGCAATTTTCTTAGCTCTGCTTCTATAATCAAATATACTAGCCATGCCCAAACCACCTCAACACACCTAAGAGAGGTAGCAGACCTCCAGGAAGACCACTCAAATGATGGAGAGATAGCTGGTCCTCCACCTCTCAGGAGCGGACCGGAGAATTACAGGACAAAGTCCAAAATAAAGAAGAAGAAGAAGAAACTCCACATATAAATTATGTGGAGTTTAACAATGATTAACCTTATTTATTGTAACTGCAGACAGTTGGTAGAATTCCATATTGAATTGTTGGGTAATATATCTAAAATTAAACACGGTTTATTTGGTTATATTCTACATTTATTTATGTATATTTTAATACGTGAAGCATTTTGTCTTCATGGGACATTATCAAGCACCCACACTAATGTCCTAAGAAGACGAAACGCGTCACGTATAAAAATGTACATAAATAAATGTAGAATTCAACCAAATAAACCATGTTTAATTTTGGATATATTACCCAACAATGATTTACCTAATCGTCCATGTTTTTAAATTTGCTTCAACAATTACTTTTTAGTTGAGACCGCTCGCAAAATAAAACTTTTGAACCGTATAACCCACATTGCAGAAAATGAGTTTTAAAAAAATTAATAAAGGTACGTTAAATAGTATTGTGTGGAATATTGAAACAAGGAAACGACTTTCATCGTCATAATTGAACAAAACGTAATAATGAAATGCAAGCTTTATCTGACTTTTGGGAGGGCTTTTCAAAACTTTTTTCATTTATTATTTTAGCTACAAAGAAAATTTAAAAGCGCCGTGGTTTATAAATCTCCGCTTATTTATTCAAAGAATTTTGGAAAATAAAACAGTTACCGCTGAAAGAATGCATATTTTATTCGTTAAAGTTGGAAATAATAATCATTTAACGACAGAAGCTTCAATAACTAATGAAAATTGCTGAAAATCAAAAAACGGTATAACATAAATGATATATTTTTTACTTTGTGGTAATACCTATTCATTTTTATGTTTTAGGTAAATACTACTATATCTTACAATTAATTGTGAAACGTGTTTCGATGCATTCCACATCATTTTAATACGGCGTTTAAAAATGAGGCGGAATGCATCGAAACACGTTTCACAATTAATTGTAAGATATAGTGGTATTTACCAAGTAAAACTTAAATAAGCACTACCAGATGGTAGTATACGTATAGCCATACGAGTGTATATAATAAGAGTATAATGAGATATATGAATCATTACGGTTTTGAGACAATAAAAATATATTAAAAAGAGAGTAAAATATCAATAAGAAGAAAATGTTGCATATGAAAAATAATAATGTGAAATATGAATTCAGAGTGTAAAATCAATTATTCATATTAATTTGAATTTTGTCAGTAAATTAATTCTACCCATCGGAAAAATATAAATGACCCATCATGGGAACCACAAGTTGGTAAATCAATTAATGATGTTCACCAAGTCACAGTCTACCTACTAGAAGAAATTGCTGTCATTCAATCCACGGCAAAAACACATTAATACTTCCAAAGAATATACATAATGTATTGTCACAAAGTATTGGAAAATATTTTCGCCTTTGAGCTGAATAAATAAAACATTAAAGCAATATACGTATCAAGACTCGACCATTAATCACGGATCCAAACAAATTTGGTTGACAAACATTATGAAACTTTGAACAGGGCGATTGAAAAATGACATTCGGGCTATGAGGAAAGTTGGACATTATTCGAAATTGAACAATAGTAGAACAAAATGAAATGGGCTATAAGCCGGTGCGATGATCGATGGGCCATTTTGTTAATCCGCTAGATGGAAATTCGCATGAAAAGCTAATTCTATTCACCCCTCGGCTGTTCAATTTCTTTTGATTAGTTTTAATAAGTCGTCAAAGTAATAATTTCAATCATTCATTCTGTCAATTGGTTTTATCGACTTCTATGCGAAACGCATAGATCCGGTTTCATTCAATACAAAAGGCAAAAAGCGAGATGTCTTTCATCATGTTTTAAAATGGATTAATGACGAGAATAATATCATTGAAAACTTTTCTCGCCCTAAATTGAAAACACAGTAATAAAGCGGCGAGTATGAAAGACTAAAATTGATTTATTTACAACATTTTGAGTGTGTCTAAATACTTCTACAAAAATCTGAGTTTCGCCTATTTAACCTCTTAAAATTATACAAATAAAAGAATCTCTGCTGAATAAAAGCTGTCTAAATCCAATCTTAGAGGGCTGTTGTGAACTCAATCACGGAACGTCATGCGATAGATCACATAGTATGACTTCCAATATTTGAGTAGTGTAGTTGTCAATCATGGATACAAAGAATGTTACACGTGTGTAACATTCGTAATTTATTCGTTATTCCTGTAAGTGAAAACTAAATTTAAAAAAAAAACTATTCATAAATGGACAATGGAGGTGGGTAGATCTGAAATAGAGCACAACATTCGGCCATGTCTTATTTGATATCATAAACAATTCATATTCCATAATATTTTATAATTAAGTATTGTAAAATGATCCTTTTTTTACGAGAAACCCCATTGAGAACACGTTACAATAAATTATTATAAGATATCTTAAAAAGAATAAGTAGATAAATAAATAATATTTGAGGTGATTAAAAATGTTTAATTTAATTTCGTTATAGCGATAATATACAAATAATTTTGAAGGAAATTTTGCACACCAAAACAAGGTTAAATTATTAGTTGTTTCCGCCAATAACTGTTTCTTTATATTTTCGTTTTTAGGTGTTATTATAATTGAAGTTTTATAAGCAGCATTTAAATATTCTACAGAATTTACATATTAGATTAAGTTCACATGTAAACGATTCAAATGCTGTAATACGAGTAAACAAAACGCTTTTTTCAACTTTAAAACTTTGAAACTGAATATATAATGAAACATTTTATGAACGTTCTGTTTTATATATTCCCATTGAATGAGCATACAAATGAGAATTTATCATGAAAGGAAAATTAAATTTAGTTCACGGTGAAAAATTACCATTTGCTAAATTAATTTTTCATTTTCATAATTCATGAGGGGGATCCGTACGGAATATTCGAGACTAGCAGTAGTTTTCAACGAATTTTTAATTTCCCACCGGTAAATGGATGCGAATGATTTTTCAGTTGGGAAATGCATTTATTAAATAATATTAAAACAATAATCGTATTTTCAATTTTAGTTGGTACCTGAAGCGGAGAGCTGATCACCTTTTTTTTCATGTTTTAACGATCAAAATAACACTCTGTTTATATGATGCAGTGCCCTATGCACCATCGGATAAGCGTTTAAAAAAAACTATTTCCTTTTTACTTGGTAAATACTACTATTTAACACGTGTTTGGTATAATTTATTTTGACACGTGTATCGATGTATTCCGTATCATATTTAAATACCCAATTTTTAAAATGGACAAGGAACTGAGTAAAAAAACGGTAAGAATCATTATTTATACGCAGAAATCTATAAAAGCAAAATAAAAGAAAAAGAAAATTTTTCATTCTCAAATTTGTTTAATTAATTGACTGATACCAGCAGCGCAGGGCTAATCACCTTCCCTTCGTGTATGTAAGGTTCAAGATACCACTGCTTATTTGCGATACAGTACCCTTTGCACCATTAGGTAATAATGGTCAGATTAAAAATATCTTTTTTTGGTGCAAAAACACATTGCTTGAGATGCTTTTTGATATGCAATTGTATTCCGTAAACATTTTAGTATAAGCGAAATGAAAGTACATAAAACTTTATGAAAAAATAATAAACTTTATATTCAAGAAAGTACATTAGGTTATATGATGTTCTGAATTCTAAAAGTAATTTTTGAGAATATCTTTTACTCATAATTACGACTGGATATAATGACGTGAAGAAAAATTGATGAGGGATTTTTTTTGGTAAGTGCGTGATTTATTTTTAGTTATAGATATTGTATAAACCATTTCAGTAGCTATTTCTTCCATATAATGTTCCTTTAACGCGTTCAATTTTATTTTAGTTAAGAGACCATATGTGTCACTTACTTTCAAAATCCGCCAGATCCATGTTAGTCAATTTTACAAAAAATGCAAAATTCTCAAAACAACAAAAACAAAAACACAAAAACATTTGTGTTTAAAAGATATGTCTATCTTTAGATAAAATATTACGAAAGAGACTCTACCATTTTTTTAGAAAATTATTAAGTTATTAAAAAAATACACGAGACACAAACCGATAATGACGTCATTTTAATTTTTGACCTATCCCCACTCTCTGATTGGCCGATATGGGTCAGGAGGCAAGTTCCATGAATTTAGCTGAATTTGAAATACAACACTGTTTTTAAGTATTTTTTAGCAGGGTGTTTAAGTATAAAAATATTTTAAACAATAAAACCCACAATTATCATTCCGATAGAGTATTTATTTTAAAATCTTATAAAATTGGATCTGGCGGATTTTGAAAGCAGGCGACACATAAAACCATGTTGAATTTTAATAAACTCCTGACTAAATATTTGAACAAAGTAATTGCTACATATGCACGTTAGTGAAAATTTCTATGAAGCGTTTTAGGAGATTTTGAAATTAACACCAGAATTTGTCTTATTTGTTTTAACGAATCTACTGAATTATTTATGATAATTAACATCTCAAACAAGATAAAGAAAGAAGTCTGGGTATATATAGGGCTTACGTTATGTCATAGCTGGTTTAAGTTACCACTTTATACACGTGTAACATTCACCATTTTTTCATTACTTGATTCGGTAGTCACCGTTTACGGTGTTTGAAAATGATGTGGAATGCATCGAATCCTGTTTCACAATAGATTTTAAGAAAAATTGGTGTTACCAAATAAAAATTCAAGAAAACATTGTTTTCCATTCTTCTCCCTATTGACAACACTATTCTTCTCCCTATTGACAACCACACTATTCAAATAGATAGAACACAGATATAAATTTCGTATAGTTAATAAAGTCTTTCATATCACTCACTCCTTTCAACAACGTCATATACCAAAATAACTTTATTTTTCATCAGATCGTTTTTAAAGTTTGAAAATATAATAACATGTATTAATAATATGTAAATATCAAGCCACTTATTGAACTTTTTAGTATGAAATAGATCTTTTTCAGTAAAACCTGAATGTTTTTTCTCCATTTAAAGTATATTTTTAGTGTATTTCAAAAAATAATTAAACAGTACCTTTTCTTCTTGTTAATATTAAGTAAAAAATATGCCGCATTTTCGGGGCATTCCGAAAACATGCACAACTAAAAATTGACGAATTTCAATATATGACGTTGTTGAAAGGAGTGAGCGATATCTGAGTTCTCAGCTGTATCAACGGTTGATTTGAGTAAGCTTTTTATTCTGCAGAGACACTTATCATTTATTAAAATTTTTTCACATACTAACGAGATGCCTGAAAATATGATATTCAATTGATATGACACTTTATTCGACAAGTCATTTTATCCGTTCAAATTTTTGTTCACAACTCTGAGATTCTCCACTTATTAGATCTATTTATACTGAAATTTCAACAAAGAGGTAGTTCAATAAGTTCAGTAAAGTGTGAATATAAAATAACTCCTGTGTAAAGAAAATCTGATTTGAAATTGAGGATTTGAGTACTTTAAAAAAGGGTTGTGAATATATAGTATTAGACAACTAAAAACGCATTTGTTTGCTAAATCATTTCCACCATCTTCATAACCCCAATTCGTTCGTAGTGAAGCGCCTTTGAAGTAGTATTTTAAGAAAATGTTGTTAATTAAATTATTTAATTTTTAATTATTGTATTACTTAGTACATACCACTTTTTCTTAAAATCTACTGTGACACGTGTTTTGATGCATTTCGCATGATTTGCAAACACCGTATGATGCGGAATGCATCAAAACACGTGTCATAGTAGATTTTAAGAATAAGTGGTATTTACAAAGTAATATATTAATTATAAATGGATAGATTTCACTAAAAAGTGACTGCCGAATCAATGAATGAAATGAAATTATTTATTATTTATATTCGGATTTACCCAAAGCCATGTCAAATGATTTAAGCCGCCTGTTCAATATTTGTTTGAATCAAAATTATTTCCAATTTAATGATAAATACTATAATCAGACCGAAGGTCTGGCAATGGGCGCTCCAACGAGTCCCCTAGTTGCAGATATATTCATGGATAATATAGAATCCCAAATTTTCACATCGAATAATAATTTAATTAAAAATATAATTTTATGGAAAAGATATGTAGATGATATTTTTTGTATATGGACAGGGACAGAACGTCAATTAACCTCATTTCTTAACTTCATAAATACGTTCAATGAAAAAATTAAATTCACGTTAGAAAGTCAAAAAGATAATAAATTAAATTTTCTAGATTTGACTTTAATGATCAATAATCATCGTATAGATTTTAATATATTTCGTAAGCCTACGTATACGGATACTGTCATTGATAATTCGTCTAATCACCCAATTTCCCATAAACATTCCGCTTTTCATTCAATGTTACATCGTTTAGTAAATGTTCCTTTATCGAAACTAGATTTTGATATAGAATTAGATACAATTAAACAAATTGCAATTAATAATGGATACACAACAGAATTAATCGATACTCTTTTAAATAGAAAATTGAAACAAAAATCAGTGAAACAATTTTTATATCCCTGTATAAATAATGATAAAAAACAGAATACTAGTAACAAATGGAGAAGAATCCTATTTGTAAATAATATGTCTAACAAAGTATCAAAATATTTTCCAAATCACATTAAGCCTGCATTTTATACTAACAATAATATCGGTAAAATCTTATTAAATAATAAAGATAGAAATGACATATTAAATAATTCGGGAGTATATCAATTACAGTGTGATAACTGTACGTCAGTATACGTCGGTAAAACGACACGAAATTTCAATACTCGGATAAAGGAACACATAAGATGCTTAAATAATAATAATTTTTCGGAATTTGCAAATCATTTGATAGAGTCCAATCACGAATTTAATAAAGAAACAGGGGTAAAAATACTACACACAAATGTTAAAGGGTTAAAATTAAATAATATGAAAATGTTTCACATTAGAAAATCCATTAAAAATAACATCCAATTAATAAATAACCAAATAAATTTTCCATACAGCCCGTTATTCGATGTAACATCGAACCGATCAGCTCCTAACTCAACTCCTCCCACTTCCCAGAACCTACCCCCTTCTCTTTGAATCCTAATATAGGTTCCAACCTGCGTATATTTATATTACATTTTTTACTTTATTATTTAGTTTCCCAAAAGCATGGTGGGACTAACAACTCGCTCTGCATGTTTTGCATGTGTAGTGATAGTGTATGTGAATAGTTCTAAGTGGGTGTGGTGTAGTGTTGTTCGCATGATTGTTAAATTGTAGTGTATGTCCTGACGAAGAGACGGGTACGTCTCGAAACCGGTAGACAGAAGTAGTCGGTGAGTGGTTATTTACTAACATTACTAATATCAATTGAAATTATTTAATTTTTATTATTATTTGATTTTTTCGTAAAAGTAATATTTTTGCTTGGTAGAACAATAAAACGATAGATACTCGTTTATCATATAGTTAATTAAGGGTTGTTGTGATGAATATTGTACCATAGAAGTATGTAACGGAGTATTAACAAAACTGTTGCCTAATAAATAAGTGAAATATTACAAATTTTGGCCTTGGGTAACACCATTACGGTTTCATACGTTCCGAATGCGCGGAGAATCGTATTGTGTTTTCAATTAACTCATGGCAGTAAATCCATACTGGAACACATATTCGTATATCGCATAAACGAGGATATTATTATAAACGATTACGTAATAATCCGACCCAGCTCTCGAGAGCGCCAAATAATGAAAGTTATTTACGAGTAAATTCACAAAATTTGGTGTTTAAATTAAAATATATGAAGTTACTTTTTTAAATTAAGGTAAGGTTGTGCGGTGGAAAAGGGGACACGCTCATAACTTACAATTAAACTAATTGAATTTGTGCGAATGGGTCGTTTCGTAAAAAGGATGCGAAGGCATTATTTTCTTAAAAAAACTCGTATTTATCATTTCGCTGAAATGTTTTAAACCTGAAAGTTTGCAAAAGTTTAATCAAAATTTAAAATCATGTTTTCGGGAGCTTCCTAGTACATAAAATAATTCGGAAAGAGTATTGTGTATATTTATTTCTGTTATTATATTTGTATTTTTTCAAATACTTACAAAATGTAATTCATTTGGTAGACATTTTTACTTTTAACATGTCTTAATGCAAGTTACACTGTTCTCCTCCAAAAAAGATTAAGCACTGCCAGGAGACGGACTTACACTTTCTACACATACATATTTTGTTATTATCTGTGAATATTTTTGTTTAAAAGAAAACTAATCAACCAACCCTAGATGGTACCAAGGACAAGTGTGTGAAAGAAGGTCTCAATTAAAGGATATATACAACTTCGAAATTTAAGTAGTGTGGGTATCCATATTTTCAGAGTTTACGACACTCACCAGTAGACATTGATCCATTTGGGTGTTAATGGTAAAATCATAAAATGTTTTTAGTAAAGGAATACGTATTATGCGTTTATGAATTACTCTCACATAACACAAGAAAGCACCTCCCAGCAAAGTAGACAAATCGCAATTACCTTTTAACTGCCCAAGCCATGGAAGCCCCTCCTATGCCCACGGATACGTATGGGCCAAAATGTAAAGTATTATTTACAACATTTTGAGTGTGTCCAAATACTTGTTCACAAAATCTGGATTATCTCCAATTACAGGAGTTATTTTCATATTATTTTTGACATCTCACCAATAGATGTCTCTAGTGAAGTACTAGTGATTCATGAACAAGGTTTCTAAATTGGTTCATATATATAACATCCAAGAATTTGAGTAGTGTGGTTGTCAATAATGGGTAGAATTGGTGAATGTTACACGTGTGTAAAGTGATCACTTAAACCAGCCCATGACGGTCGTAAGCCCCGTAAATGCCCAGACTTCCATATTCTTCTTCATCTTTGATGAGATGTCAAAAATAATATGTAAAGTATTATATTATTAATTATTGCTCAACTACCGTTTAATTTTTTTGGGTTGGTAACACTTCTTTTGTAACACTGACAATGTTGCTTCATACCAGTTATCATTTATTCCTTTATTTCTAATTTCCAATATTTTTTTTCGTTAACAAAAAAAAAATGGAAATTAGAAAAAAATCCTGGGCAGTTAAGCAGTCAAAAATTTCTGACCCATATGGACCCTAGGGGCAGTCGTGGGTTAATACACTTTACGGTGAGGTACAAAGAATAACATGATATTAAATAAAGAAACACATCAAACAAAATCTAAAACATACTTTTTTTAGTCAACAGAACTTTAATTATTAAACAATGAAATTGTAAAATCTGCTTCTATTATTCATAATAATCATCACAGCTAAATATAAATGGATAATGGAAGTGAGTAGATCTTAAATACCATTGTATCATTCTACCATGTTATATTTGGTAACATTAACAATTTTTGATTAATATAATTTTTTAAATAAATATTGTAAAATATGCCCTCGGCATAGGAAAATTCATTGTGGGTACATTATTGTGATTTGTAATTATGTATATGATTTTATAAATAAATAAATTAAAAAGTTAATAAAAGCATATATTTTAAACAAATGATATATTTAAAATATGATATAAAAAATACTTATATTTTATTTATTGTTTTGGCATTAACTTTGTGTTATTATTTTAGTTTTTATACAGACCTGAATGATGGAAGTTTTACTTCGGAAACATGTAGTCTATAATAAAACTCAAGTCGTAAAAAACAAGTGTTTTCTTTAATCATTGTAAAAATTACTTTATTTTATTTTGTTCTCTTTGTTCGAGAATTGTACAGCTTACATATAAAAAAAGATACAATAAACAATAGTTACATTAACAAAAATAGTTACCTTAAAAAAAGCCAATTAAACAATTCCACATTTGTGTTATAAAACTATTATAAAACATTCAAAGATTAAAAAAAAGGGTATGATATAAAACAATAGATTTAGCAAGAAAGAGAAGGAAAGGAGAGGAATTAATGAGGGTGGTTAAAGGATTTTTTTTTCTAGGTAAGAAGTTCAAAAATAAGAATATATTTATAAATATACATATATACATACGCATACATACAGACATACATACATATACAAAAATATACATATCCATTACATAAACAGAAAAAAAATTGTTATGCACCGTTCACCCCCCACCCATAACATAACTAAACTATACTTGTTAACATAGTAAAATATCTCGGCATGGAAAAAAATTTGAGCACAAGCTATCGTAATTTGTAATGAGGTATATGATGAAATAAAAAAAAACAATATGTCCATATTATTGGGAAAACATGAGAAACGAAGAAATTATATATTTTTTTGTAAAAATAATATTATTTCTAATGAGACTCTGCGAGCTTATACCGGTGGAGGTGAGATTTTTAAAATCTCAAATTAGAAATAATACCCGGACTTACTGGGGGCAGGTCCCACTAGTACGTAGCCATAGTAAATCACACTTATGGTAGCACTTTTGCAGGTGGCAGAGAGAATAACACATATTTATAATGCTTAAATACGCATCCTACACATAAGAGTACCTAAAAGTATACTGAACGTAATCCAAGTACTAAAAGTCGTTAAGAGCTTTTACCATTTTTACGCGGAGATAGACAGAAAAAGCACTTTTAAATTAAAATGCTTTTAAATAGGGTAGGAGAAAGCTCTCATTTTTTTATTACGTCAAAGATAATAATATTTCTTAATATAATAAATAAAGTAAAATAGTTCTGAAAACAAAACATTCGTGAATATTATTGAATACAATTTATTTTAAAATTATGTATTTGTTAGTGGCCTTGCCTTGATGCGATTAGCCTAGTTAATTAAATGATACATAATAAAAAAAGCATTTAAAACACGCATGAATTGGAATACAACGTTGTGACAACATTCGAAATGCCAATATATGTACAGTACCTGTTAAGGAGCACGCTGTCTGCCATGAATTATTTTTAGTGTAGGATATTTATATCACAGTTAAAAAAATCTGTTTCAAAACGTGTATTTTAAAATAGATTTTATCTGTCGCAGGTATATGAAACACACTCGTATATTTCGAAGCGATTGGTAAATAACTTAAGGAGATGTAAGATTTTGAGCAAACGAACATTTGCATTTATATTTATATAAATATTTAATATTTTAATTTTTGTATAGTACCTGCACATACGCACACAAATTTATAAAGGTACATATCAATGTGTATGTAAAAAATACCAAAATGTCACATGCATACCGATCGTTTTCAGTCCATCAGTGAATAATTTTCATTAAGTTTATAAAATAAAATATTGTTTTAACCACATTTTATTATATGTACATATATATTTTTATTTGTGGTTAAAACAAAATTGTTTTATTTTCATAAAGTTTATAAAATGTGCCACAAAGTATCTGCGAAAAATATTCAAGAAATAATTTTCATGTTTCAAATTAATTGAACGCGCGAACGTTAAAACATGATACAAATTTTGATACTTTATATTATACTATTACATGATACTAATTTAATCAAGTTAAAACATGGTACAAAAATTTAATAAATATTCCGATTACATTAATAGTCCGCCACACGTGCCATCGCACATGCTTATTTTGCTAGTTTGTGTCAGAAAGCACGTGTACGAATTATGCAAAAATTAAACTCACGCATACTAAAATTCACGACATTTGCAAATGTTTAAGATTTTGTCAGTAAAACTGCGTTTATGATCGAAATTTTAACAATATTCTGAAAGTAGAGGGTAACAATATATGAAAATGAGTTATTTTATGTTGAATATTAAATTATCCAACTAGTCACAAAGCTCTTCTGTCGAATTCCATTTTTAATTAATATGCGAATATTTCAAAAACTAACTTAGCATCACGCCATCATATATATATTTAAATTAAATGAAACCGTATAACAAATATTCATTATTAAAGGAAAATATGAATTCACGATGAAGTATAAAACAGTACCGGTTCTTATTCTAATGTATGGAAGTAAAGCACGAAGTTGTTAACAGAAGGATGAAGGAAGACTGAATGCAGTCAAAATGCGATCTTTCAGACAAATGTGCACCAAAACGATGTATCATAGATGTTCGAATGCTGACCAATGGGAATAATGCAAGGCTGAAATATGCATAAACGATAAAATTAAGAAAGGTGTGTTGAGATGAGCATATATATATATATATATATATATATATATATATATATATATATATATATATATATATATATATATATATATATATATATATATTTATATATACATATATATATATATATATATATATATATATATATATATATATATATATATATATATATATATATATATATATATATATATGTACATATAAACATGTATGTAAAACATATATGGCTGACTAAGTATTACACCCATCACATAGTCAAGCTGGAATTAAGAGTTATTATTATTTTACTATTATTATTATTATAATAAACAAAATGCATACATAATAACCTACCTACCATGTAAAAGTAAACGAAAAAAGTAAAAAAAAAAATAAAATAAGAAATGAAAATAATCTTATAAAAAGATGAACATAAAAATATCCTAAATATGAATTATATTGCAGTAAGTTTTATATTATCCACTGACACTTCGTGATGGAATTGCATTTTTATTTTATTATTAGATTAAAACCAATATTTTTAGCTTTTCCACTTTTTTATTTGACCAGCGACCGGGTTTCGTCGTTACCGACATCATCAGACTGGTATGTCTGTCATCCAGTCTGATGATTTCGGTAACGACGAAACCCGGTCGCTGGTAAATAAAAAAGTGGAAAAGCTAAAAATATTGGTTTTAATCTAATAATAAATTATAGTAAGTTATAAGATATTTTTAATTTTTTTTTTAAATGAGTGGTATAAAAAAAGATTAAATAAAAAGCAGATGGTTACTGAACTTTGTACCTTTTCGATATTGAATAATCTCATATTGGTACATATAATGAAGCTTTTTATGCATTAAATTTACGCTTTCTAGCTTCTCTGAATGCAATTGATTCACAAAGCTCCATACATCATGTCGCTTACAGGGAACCCATTTTTGCAATGTAATGTGCATATTCAAAATGTCATTCGGGGATGTCATACACGAATGAGACTAAACAATAGTACGTGGCAGCCTCCGTTCCATTTTGTAAAGATCTCAATGCAAAAATATATGTTTGTTCCACAATAAGTACCCAAGCATAGGGTGAACAGAAACTATTGTCACTTTAAAAATATTTAATGGAAAGAAATCATAAATAATAACTTTCTTAAATAGTTTTGGTTGCCTGTAGGGGAAGAGAGAAAAAGGTAGATCGACGATAGACCGATCAAGTTACGGCAACAGCAGGCACCTCAGTGGTTGGAGCGCTATATGCAGCGATGTCAAGGGATAACTTGAGAAGAGTCATTGCTTTTATAAGGGTCACAACCCTCAGTGATGAGGGGTAAGACAGAGAAGAAGAAAACAGTATAACAATAATATTATTTGAAAAAAAAGTCATACTTAACTCAACGTTTCAAACAATATTTTCAAATATTATATTTTGATTTGACGTTAACTTAGTGGAATAAAAAGACTGTTTAAATATTGTTTAAAAATAAAACTTGTTTAATACTACTTTTGAGTTAATTAATGTAAACACGACTTGTTTTGAAAACAGATAACAGTAATCACTCCTTTGACGTTAGTCTTTAATTTGTATTTCCAAAAAAAACTGACTGTCGTTATATATTTAAATCGTTTTGATTAGGCTAAAGAAAGATTGTATTTTTTTATTATTTTTAATTTGATGGTGAAAAAATATCATTATATGGTGTCTCTTCAATTAACAAAAGTCCTCTCCTATACTGAAATATCTCGAACTGACCCTCACCAGGGTAAAAATAAATTCAGGTTACTGGATTCTAGTCCACTCCCTTATATAATCCCTCAATAATATAAGCATAAAAGGGTTTTGATAAATTCAGAACACGAGTTATTTATTATTTGTTAAAGCTTGCACATGTTCGACGGATTATATAAATACAAAACACGTGTTTATTGTTTATTCAAAGTTTCAACCCACCCTGTACAGGCTGTAGCCGGAGGGCTGGCGTACCGTAATAACACTGCCTACATTTGAACACAGTAATTGCAAAACGGTACAATAAATCCGGATTTATTTTGTACAAGTATGCAATTATATTCATACAACGGGAGAATCTATTCATACGAGTACCTAGAGATTCTCATTTACGTACTATATGACGACCGTGTTGTATAAGATAGTGAAAATATTTTTTATTCACTGAAATTAGCCATGTTTGCAGGCGATGAGTAATTGGATACACACACACACACACACACACACACACACACACACACATACACACACACACACACACACGCAAACACATTTTATATATTTATATATATTTTTGAATTTTTATAGAGTTTTCAAAGTTATGATTGCTCGTTTCACTCAAAAATAATAGTAGCACATTTTCCATTTCTTTCACTGAAATACCGCATACCTAGATCAAAACTGTGTCAACTCAAAAATTATGAATTTTAGACAATTGTTTATTCGGATTTTACAAACGAAGACGCATATATCAATTTATCTAATTTGTCAATGTCTTTAATATTATTTTTTGACATCTCATCAAAGATAAAGAATAATAAGAAAGTGTGGGAATTTACGGGGCTGACGACCGTCATAGGCTGGTTTAAGTGACACACGCGTGTAAAATTCACCAATTCTACCCAACCACACTTCTCAAATTTTCGGAAGTTCTATATACATGAACCAATTTAGAAACCTTGTTCTTGAATCACTAGAACTTCACTAGAGACATCAATTGGTGAGGTGAAAATGCCCAGACTTCCATACTCTTCTTCATCTTTGAAGAGATGAAATAATATGAAGAATATTTTAGTACAATAAAGTTTTTAACATTCCCAGTAGTATAAAGTTACGAATCTTCTTAGTGCAATAAAGTTTAGAATAATTTAAGTGAAAAAAGTTAAGAATATTTTAACTAAAATAAAGTTCTTTTTCGTACCATCTTCTGGATCTGGAACAGAAAAATTGAATTTCAGTTTGTTTTTTTTTTCTTCATATTCGTTTTTTTTAATATTCATCACATTCGGGGAAATAGATTTATGATGAATATGAAGGTTGTAATCTATTACGTTTTGCGATAATAATAAACTTATGTTACGGTTAAACTTCGTAACAAAAATAAATACTCAAATTTGAGTGTGCCCAAATAGTTGTTCATAAACCTAGATTATCTCCAATAAGGAGACCCAATTGAAGATAATCTAAATAAGTGAACTAGTATTTGGACACACTCAAAATGTTCCAATTAAAGGAACTAGTCAAATTATAGGTTGAAATAAAAATCGAAGACGATATTTTCTAACGTTTCTTAAGTATATGAATATAATCAGGATTCCTCACTTACACAGGAAAGAATTTTTACTAAGTAAGCTAAGTAGCTTTCTTCATTCTAAGATAGATATCTCTAGGAACTCTCGTATACTGTATTCTGAGTTTGATTAATATATTTGGAAGTTTTAAGAATTAAAGCAGTGTGGTTGTCAATCATGGGTAGAATTGGTGAATGTTACACGTACGTAAAGTGATTGCTTAAACCAGCCTATGAAAGTCGTAAGCCCTGTAAATCCTACACTTCCGTATTCTTCTTCATCTTCGTTGAGATGTCAAAAATAATATAATAATTCATATATTTTTAGACATCTCAAATAAAATCATGTATTTGGAAAAAAAAAATAATAAATAAAATATTGAATTAAAAATAATATATGATTTTTTGATATCTCAATATGGATGAGAAGGAATATGTAAGTCGAGGCATTTACGGGGCATACGACCATTATAGACTAGTTTAAGTGATCACTTTACACACGTGTAACATTCACCGATTCAACACTACTTAAATTCTTTTAAGTTCTATATGTATGATCCAATTTCTAAAAATTGTGCTTGAATCACTTGAATTTCACTAAAGACATAATCTATTGGTGAGATGCCCAAACTTCTAAATTCTTCTCCATCTATGTTGAGATGTCAAAAAATAATGTGAAAAATAACTCATATAATTGGAGATAATCCAGATATGTGAACAAGTATACGGAAACACTCAAAATGTTGTAAAATATAGATAAAGATAGTGGCTTAAAATTAACAAACTTATCTTAACGTTGGAAAAACTTAATAGGTACTTGGAATTAAGAAGGAACAGGCCAAACCCAAGGATGACTGTATATATAGATGATGAAAGAAAAAAGTTAATTAAATGAAATATTTGGGTGTAATATTAGATTCAAAATTAACTTTAAATGCAAATATTGAACATGTTTTAATTTTTTTGTTTTCTTAGTAGTTTAAGGAATAAGTTAGAAAAAATACTGCAGAACTCATCTATAAAACAATCATTATTCCACATATAGATTATTGCTCACCAATATTATTTTGGCAAATGAAGGAAATTCATATAAATTGGAAATTATACAAAATAAAGCAATGAGAATGGTGCTCAAGGAAAATAGATGTAATCATAAAGAAATTGCTAATTAAAGAAATATTTTTGAAAAAAATGTAAACATGAATTAAAATGTTGCTTTACGAGTTATAAAACTATTGCAATTTACGAATATTATTAAAAATATATCTGGAAATTTTTATTTTCAAATTGTCAAAAGGGATTGTTTGAGGGAAATGAGACAACAATGCTACATCCATCAAAAGTTCAACAAACATGCCCGTGATTAAATAACTGATCCGCTGCTAGGTGCAAATGAAGAGATTACATTGAAAATGGAAACGTACTATCAATACAACGGAAATAATTGAATGTTTATTGGACCATTCTATAAACATGGCTGGTAACCAATTAAGCCGGGCCATTTTGTTACATAAAAGTAACTTACGGATAGCCGATTCCCTACATTTAAATGTACGATAAATAGTTGATGGATATCACTAATGGTATTGCATTTATACTGGAAATAAACAACATGCGACTGAAAATTAGTCAAAATGATTTTATATGAACTTACGATTATATATATATATATATATATCCATATATATATATATATATATATATATATATATATATATATATATATATATATATATATATATATATATATATATATATATATATATATATTTTGGGGTCTTCCAATACCACTTTTGTTCTCCAAAGGTCTCCATCGTAAAAAAATGGGGTCTTTTAAATAAATTCCTCTTCTTCAGAGTCTTAACTGCATCAAAAAGTATAAAGAGTACTGCATCTCATAGACGCAGTGTAGTTTTGATTTTTATATGGCTAAAGGTAAAGAAATACGACCTGCATTTTATATATCAGTCCGAAGTAATGTTAAATTAGATGTTTGGGTGAAAATAGCACTTTTTCACCTCCCTTTGAAGTCTAGCTACTCATAGTTACAACTGTCGCTATGTGGAAAAGGCGATTCAGTTGGCTAGGCCATGCTGTTTTGAGTGCCTTCTGAGAGCCGCCATCAAGTTTTTCTCTCCCCTCGCAATCCACTCGCAAAATCCCAATAATATTGATAATGTGAATGTTTACGTATCGCATTCTTTTGTATACTATTATTATCAAATATTACCAAGATTATGCAAGAAAATTTATAAGAAATAACGGGTTTAAAAAACACAAAACACTACAAAATATAATATTACATATATGTACT
Source organism: Brachycentrus maculatus (assembly GCF_059751285.1). Taxonomy (NCBI): domain Eukaryota; kingdom Metazoa; phylum Arthropoda; class Insecta; order Trichoptera; family Brachycentridae; genus Brachycentrus; species Brachycentrus maculatus. The sequence continues at coordinate 86,309 of NW_028281214.1, forward strand.
TATAAAGGAAGTAGGTTGTATAAAGCTTTCATTCTTAGTTAAACGAGAAGAACCAAAACTGTTTAAATAGAAAACATTGCAAAACATTATATAATACGTACACATATATTCCAATTAACAACTCCCCTTGTTAGGGTTCTGTGTATAAAGGGTAATTATAAAATAATACTGAATTCTGTTTAAATAAGCTTTAATTAAGTAAAATATTGGTTTATTAATGTTTATAGTCGGAATGTACGCATATTGTAATGGAGAGATTCTCGGCTTTTACAAGGAGGAATTTTGCTATGCATAATTTAAGTACAAAGCACTTTCAATGCCATAGTTCGTCAGTATTTTGAAATAATTATTAAGTCGTTTTTTGAAATAATAAGTTGTAATCCTAGTGGTATCTCAATTGACTTTGAATTAAACACTTGTGTAATACCACATTTTAGTAAATTTATCTAAACAATACAAATTTCGAGAACTATAGCTATTCTCCTAGTGCCATGTTTAAGCTAGACAAAATCTGGGAAGACCGGGATGTAAGTAACAACACCCACGTAGATAAAACTTCTCAGGAGTTTGTTCCAATATTTGGATATCACGTATTTTAGTAACCTCCCTAAAAATAGAAGATGGTTATTAATTGAGAATTATCAACAAATATTGAGTATTAGCGTATCTAAAAATAAAACATCTTTTAATAAAAGAAATGAATTAAGATAAAATATTATTTTCTATCAATATTAAAAAATAAATAAATAAATGTTCCGTTTCTCAAGTGTGTCAAATTAACTTAAAATATGTGTATGGAATCTGAGCATCTCAGGGCTTACGACTTGGCATTTATCTGGCTTAAGCGATCATACAACACTTGTGTCACGTTCAACATTTTGCCCGTTAAGAAACATCCATATCGCACTAATTCTTGAAACTTGTCCTTAGATCCTACCGCATATCGGTACGGTTTTCGATACATTTATGAATTATGGCCGATTGTTTTGACATTATTTGAGCCATTTGTGAAGTATAAAGATTATTCTTTTTAAACATAGGTGAGACTCATCAAGTCACAACCTGAAATAACATTTCAATTAAAACAATCTAAAATTGATATTTAACCAGCAGAGTGAATAATTTATTGTCGGATTTCATAAATAAAAGTAACATTGTATAGTAATTCATGGTTATAAATACCAATATCTCAAACAAATAAATATATTTCTGGGAAAGTCACAAAGTAATTGTATCTTTAATCAAAGACGTAGAAGATTCTCAAGTGTTTAATGAAAAATTCCATATAAATTCTCATCTAGTTTGGGAAGACGAGACAAACAACAATAAATCCTCTACAAGTCTTCCTCCAATGGGCCTGAAAGTTTCAGGACATTCATGAATTTCCCCCTCTGCCGACATCCAGCATCGACGTGACTCAAATATGATGTGCTCACAACGCAAGGGGTCCATTTTAAAATCTTGTTTTTAACGAGATGTTTTTGCCTAGAATTTTTACTCATGAATTATACGAAATTATAGTAACTTTAAGCACAGAGAGTTAATCCACTTAAATTTAGGAATTGGCTTTAAAACGTATAAAATTGAATTCAAAGCAGGATTACTTTAACGAGATAGTGTGTGTTTTTTCCAAGAATTTTTACTAGTGAATTACATAAAATTAAAGTAACTTTGATTGTAAAGAGTAAGTCCACTCACATCTAGGAATAGGCTTTAAAACGTAAACAGTTGAAGCCAAAGTAAAGTGACTCTAACAATACATCGTTAACGAGATAGCGAGTGTTTTTGCCTAGAATTTTCATTCATGAATTAAATGGAATTAACGAAATTTAAACCATAAAGAGTAAATCACTCACAAGTAAGAAAAGGCTTTAAAGTTTTTTAAGTTGAAACCTTGGTAGGACCATGATAGGCTCTCAAGCGACAGTCGACATAAGGGGGACCTGACATGTCACACTCAGATAAAGAAGAAGAAGATGAAGGTTGTCAATCATGGATAGAATGGTGAATGCTGCGCGTACGTTGCAGTGTTATTTATACATCTTTTCTAAATAAAGGGTCTCTCAATTCAACAATGATGATTGTTATGTATGAACTGTGTCATAAAATTGATGAAATGTGTGTATGTGATATATGTGGGAGTTCCAAAAATTCAGTAGTGTGGTTGTCAATCATGCTGAATGTTGCACGTATGTAAAGTGATCACTTGATCAACCTATGACATATCACAAGCCCTGTTAATACCCAGACTTCCATATTCTTCTTAATCTATTACATGTTGAGATGTCAAACAAAAAATGTAAAAAAATACATAAAAAAGTGTATACGACTTGTGCCGCTGTCGCCACGAGCCTGATATATTATGATTGTCGCCCGACGTCATATAGTCGTATTACATTCAATATGGGCTGGCGCTAGGAAGTCGGCACGTCGCGCGTCGCGTCATGTGTCCGCGTCACGGGACGGAGATCGTTTATCATCTTCTGCGTGAATGCTGCACAGGTATTGGATTCCCCGCCGTGACGTTACGTATTTATCTTAATCTTCGTTCTGTCGCGCGCGTATGAACACGAATGGCATACGAATTGAATGAAAAAATAAACATACTTTTTCCATTATGCAGCTCAAATGTGCTTTCCTGAAAATGGAGCTTTACGATGAAAATGGGCGGTGGTAACGGGTAGTGAAAAAAATCAACACTATTATTTTTTCAATATAATGAATATTAATATACATTTTTTTGACATCTCTACAAAGATAAAAAAGAATATGGAAGTCTGGGTATTTACAGGGCTTATGAACTATCATAGGCTGGTTTAGTGACCACTTTACACACGTGCATTTAATATTCATCATGTCAACATACACCATGGTCGACATCCGCATTACTTAATTTGTTGGAACATATCATCAATCTTAAAATACAGTACATATGGATTTACAACAGTCATCATTGTTGGATTGAGAAAGCCTTTATTTTGATAAAGATCCTTGTATTTTGATGTATGGAAATATCATTGTGAACAAGTTGTGAAAGAAAAACCACCTGAGTTAATTTTAGTATAACGACTAGTTTCGTAAGCTATGCACCCGTCTTCAGGTCTAAATAAAAACTACAACATAATAAATAATTATCTGTTTTATAAATAAGGAGAGAGATAAGTTAGGGGTAAAAAATCAGTGTTTTTTTTACAATTTCATAATGTCTTACCACAAAGTGAATGCCAAAACAAAAAATAAAATATTGTTATTTATAAAGTGTTTGTTCACAATGTTCACAATCAAAATTATTAACACGTAAAACGTGATTTTGTGTGATTTTTGGGATGAAATAATAAATTATATGTAGGCACTAGAAAAAGTCCATTTAAATAAGTGTAATAAAAATATATATATTTTAACATAATGGTATATCTGTTTTGGGGAAATATATTCCTCTGGATAATAAAGAAGATTGATTAAACTATAAATAAAGCAGAATATGAACTAATGGTCGAGCCGTTAGACGCGGTACAAGGAATGTAAACAGAACTATCAATTACTTGGCGATAACCAACTTCGAGTAACAATTTCCCAAACCTTCTCTGTAGATTTTCCCCAAGGGTATATTACGGGTAATTGGATGAGAATCTAACATATTAAGTTATATACTAGGATCTGGATAGGATCTGATATCATAAATACCACCAACTTATCAACTGCTTCAAAATATTACTAAGTTATTGTGATACAGTTACCAATTATTCAACTTAATATCGTGTATTAATAATAAAATGTTTTTAATTTAAGTTCTTCTTGGTAAACACCACTTTTTCTCAAATCTATTGTGACACGTACTTCCATGCATTCCATATCATTTTCAAACACAGTATGTGAAGCTAAGTCCAAATTTAAGATTTGTGTCCTTGGGACGTTGAAGAACTTAGAGGGGGAGGAACTGTTTCTTGTGTTTAATTTTTAAATTATTTTCATCAGTGGGAACATAAACAGTAAACGATTTGTAGCATTTTGAAATAAAAGAAATTCATTGAAAAATAAAAAATAGTTAATCCATAATTGTGTCGCCTACTTTCGAAATCCGCCAGATCCTATTTTATAAATTTTAAAATAGATACTCTATCGGAATGCCAATTGTGGGTTTTATTGTTTAAAATATTTATTTACTTGGAAACCCTGCTAAAAAATACTTAAAAAGAGCGTTGTATTTTAAATTCCGTTATATTCATGAAACTTGCCTTAAGACCCATATCGGCCAATCAAAGAGCGGGGATAGGTCAAAAAAAAAAGATGACGTCATTATCGGTTTGTGTCTCGTGTTTTTTTTATACTGAAAAAAAAACGAAAAAATGTGAAAAGTCTCGTTTTCATAATATTTGATCAAATGATAGACAAATCTTTGAAATAAAAATATTACCCGGAGTATTTTGCATTTTTATGTAAAATCCTCTTTGGATCTGGCGGATTTTAAAAGTAGGCGACACAATTAACAATATGACAATGACTTAAGCTTCCCTGCTATACAAATCATTATATTTAATGATAATAACAAAAGATTTGTTAGGTATTTCATACTGACCCGACTAATCAAGTACTAACGAATCATACCATTTATGATAATTACAAAATAATTATTTTGTCTTTCATAGTGACTCCGACGTGCTAACAAATTATAAAACTAAATGGATTGTTTTGTATTTCATTTTGACCACGACATGCCAATTCCTAACGAATCATAACACTTAATGATAATTACAAAATAATTCTATTTTATTTCATAGAGACTCCGACGTGCTAACGAATCATAACGCTTTATGGATATTTGTATTTCATCGTGACCCCGACGTGCCGATTACTAACGAATCATAACACTTAATAGATTGTTTCGTATTTCAAAGTGACCACGACGTGCCAATTCTTAACGAATCATAACACTTAATGATACTTACAAAATAATTCTATTGTCTCTCATGGTGACTCCAACGTGCTAACGAATCATAACACTTAATGGATTATTTTTTGACATCTCATCAAAGATGAAGAAGAATATGGAAGTCTGGGCATTTACGGGGCTTACGACCGTCATAGGCTGGTTTAAGTGATCACTTTACACACGTGTAACATTCACCAATTCTACCCATTATTGACAACCACACTACTCAAATTCTTGGAAGTTCTATATATATGAACCAATTTAGAAACCTTGTTCATGAATCACTAGAACTTCACTAGAGACATCTATTGGTGAGATGTAAAGAAGCTTTTTATTAAGCAGAAACTCTTATATTAGTATGTGAGATCCGAATCCTGGATTATAATCACACACATGAGAAACGCCAGAAAATACCATATTCATTTTTATTATTAAGCTTATAATTTGACCAGATAATTTATTTACAACATTTTGAGTGTGTCATGAACAAGGTTTCTAAATTGGTTCATATATATAGAACTTCCAAGAATTTGAGTAGTGTGGTTGTCAATAATGGGTAGAATTGGTGAATGTTACACGTGTGTAAAGTGATCACTTAAACCAGCCTATGACGGTCGTAAGCCCCGTAAATGCCCAGACTTCCATATTCTTCTTCATCTTTGATGAGATGTCAAAAAATAATATGAAAATAACTCCTGTAATTGGAGATAATCCAGATTTTGTGAACAAGTATTTGGACACACTCAAAATGTTGTACTTAATGGATTGTTTTGTATTACATGGTGACCCCGACGTGTCAATTCCTAACGAATCATAACACTTAATGGATTGTTTTGTATTACATGGTGACCCCGACGTGCCAAATCCAAACGAATCATAACACATTATATATTTTATTTATTGTTTCGGCATTAACTTTGTGGTAAGACATGTTACAATGATTAAAGAAAACACTTCGTTTTTTACCACTTGAGTTTTATTATATACTATATGTTTCAAAAGTTAAACTTCCATCATTCAGGTCTGTATAATAACTAAAATATAAAATATAAAATTGTTCTATAAATAAGGAGAGGGGAAAGTAAGGGGAAGGGGTTAGTCAAGGGACGGAGTTTGAAAACAAAGGAAAAATGGAAAGCAATGGCAAAGAATTTAGAAACAATATATTACTTAATAAATAATTATAAGAATTCAGGTTTTTTTTTGGATTTCTAAATTTTCAAGATAATTCATAATTTGGCCCATCTTGGTAACTATGAAATACAATACACGTTGCGACGTGCCAATTCCTAACCAACATAACTAACATTTAATGATAATTACAATAGGATAATTTTATAAATAATATTCTTCGTAGTGCTTACATTCTACAAAATCTAAATCAATTTAAAAAACTTATTAATTGATTCGGCAGTCACTTTGTGGTAAAATCTATGCATTTTTAATTTTACTTAACTTTACTTAGTAAATACCTCTATTTCTTAAAATCTACTGTGACACGTGTTTCGATGCATTCCGCATCATTTTTAAACACCGTATGACGTATGAAATACGTAATACGGTAATATTTACTGAGTAAAACATTAATTTAAAAAAACTTACTTCATTGATATCTTTTGCAGTTATTACAACAGTGGGAAGTATAATATATAACAATGGTAAAATAACGTACAATATGTATTATTTTCTATGAAACCGCTACGTTTCGCGTTGTGTGTCGAGCCAGTAAGCGAGAGTAACTTGTCTCTCGACACACATCGCTTGTGATATGGTCGGACTAATCCGCTAACATCGTATGTTCCTTTCGCATTACCTAACACTGAATAAAGAGCCTCGTGTGTGCCGTTATATAGATTTATCTCAGACGTTACAAGAGATACAATTTTTGAAACGATCGAAAAATATCACAAAGGTTGATTCCAAACCTTAAGGTGAATTGTACAAAACTCCAAGGTTCATAAGGTAAATACATTAAATTTTATAAAATACAATGAAAATTATAAATAAATAAGAATAAAACAAGAATGATTAAAAAAAAACAAGAGTTTACTAAAAGTAAAATGAAGTGAAATTTAAGATGCAAAAATATACACATACATACATATAACTCAATTTCATAATAAAGTTCACATAATAACATTTTTTTATTCGGAAAGCTCTTAAAAATAACATTCCTTTTGATAATTTTTCTTAAAATCCATTTTTTTATTCAACTTTAACTAAGCAAGATTTTTTTACAGAGACTGATTGATGTAGTGTTCTATCCTCTCTGCCCACCCCTGAGTCCTATCTGCGTGACGGTTAGTTAGTTAGGTAGTTTTTTAAAGCAACATTTGTTACCACCCCCTTTAGACCTCACCTACTGCTTTCTACCAATATAATCCAGACCTATGTTGACTAACATCAATAGTGCATGTCAGATCTCGGGGTTTAGTGCATGTTGTTCTATAATCTTTAGTTCAAGTGGTTCTCGGATCAACCAAAACGCACGTGCTTGACATTTTATGTATTTGTAAATGTGTGAATCGTGCTAAGATAATGACGTGTAGTATTGTTTGAATGCTGGTATAGAATTGTCCTAACGAAGAGACAAAAATCTTAATGTGTTGTTTTATACTAACATTCCTAACATTTTTGTAAAAAAGTTAAACAAACTTACAACCAAGCTGCCTCCCCGCAGGGTTTGGCAGAGAGAATACCACGACACACAACTCTGTTTTTGCAGTCGAACTCTTCGCCTCTTCCACATACATGTTACTTCTCATACATACCAGCTGATTATTCTGACTCCTGACTTGACTTCTTTCACGTATTTGAAATACATATAATGTATTCTCGTTTATTGTAGCTTTGTGCATAAAACTTATGTGTAGTCATCCTCCGTAGCGTAATGGACAGCATTCTCGGCTACCGTACTGGAGGTCCCGGGTTCGATTCCCAGGGGAAGTTAACTAAATATATGTGATTTTTTCACTCTAATATTTATTCAATATTACCCTGGACTGGTACCTGAAGTAAAAGGCTGATCACCTTTTCTTCATGTGGTCATGATAAGACTGCGTTTATATGATGCAGTGCCCTATGCACCATTGGGTGCAGATGAGGGTTTAAAGAAGAAGAAGATGTGCATAAAATGGGCCGGAAAAAACGTGTTAAAAACTTTGTTATAAACTAGTTAAAAGCATATTAAAAACACAAAATTAGTTTTTAATTGAGGGAAAATTTTCTGTCATTATGTGGTGTATGGAGGTTGATCGAGCTGATAGTAAAAAAAGGTTTTTTTCTCTCACAACCAACGAACAACCAACCAGTAAAACATCACTATTATATTGATTTTTAAACAGAACGTTTAAAAATGGATTTATATCCCGACCGTATTTTTGGGCTTTCTGCCTATTTCTTTGTGCTCCTGAAAAATTATTAACAACATTTTTGGGGGTATCTAAATTCTTGTTTACATATCTGGATTTTCTTCACTTAGATGTTATTTAATTAAATAAGTACTTAAAGTAGACGTCACTAAGTACTTAAATAACTTCCGAATGGAGAAAATACAGATTTTTGAACAATGATTTGGACTCACCCAAAAATTTTGTGGATTAAATGAATGTTCAAATTGTAAGCTGCATAAAAAAATTAATTCATGTTCTCAGGCGTTTCACAGTACATAAATATAATCCAGGGTTCAGATATTGGATAATTTCAAATAAAAAGGCCTCCGCTAAATGAAAGCTTTCTGAATCCAACATAGTTGGCTGCTGTGAACTCATTCATATGTACTGTGTCATAAAGTTGATCATATATCTATTAGTTCCAAAATCAGCATTAGTTTGAGCACGCGAGGTTATATTTTCGTAATTTCGTTGGAGGAAAAAATATTACTCTGGGAATGATATTGTTAAAATTTTTATTTTTTTAAAAGCAGATGTATAAAATATAAATCTGAATTTAAAATGCACGTACGAGCTCATATGTTGAGGAAAAAAATGAGATGATGTATTAAAAAAAAAAGGAATACGCAGAACACTTTATGGCCTGTACGAGTGTTTATATTAACAAAAAATAACAATATTTCACGGCGAAAACGTTACGCGAGAAACAAAAGATATTTCAAACAGTAAAAATATCTACAGCATCATCTTCCGGTCAGGCAGGAAGCTGCGGGAGCTTTGGTTTGCCGCCCTTCCGCTTCCGGGGAATAAAATAGCGGGAAAAAGCAAAAAAAGGCGCGAACTCTTGCCAATTCGGGGAGGGGGGCCCGTATGAACTAAGGAAGAGATAACTCATCTCGTAAGAGCAGAGGATATAGGATACACTCATTATAACATCTGTTTTACCCTTCGATTTGGCATCAGATCAGAAATACGGTTGACCTGAGTAATTTATGAGATTCGAGGGTTGATTGTCTCGGGGAGGAATGTAATCTCTATATCATATAATCGTTTTGGATATTCTAGACGCGTTGCCAATTCCATAGAGTAAAATAAAAGCTGCAAAGAAAGTTAATGTATCATAAAATATCCTCGTTATTCGCTGTTTTTGTGTTTAATTCTCGAATATGCTGTTACGAAATTTGTACGTGTTTCTTTTGAAAATAATCTCCTTCATTTATTTACAACCCTTAAGATACTGATGGAAAGATGATGCACAATTTAATATATTGGTAATATTAAATATAACTTTTGTAAATTTTGTGAAAAGAAATATATGTTTGAAGGATTCTTATTGACAAAAACATAAACTTATACTTATTTATAATAAAAGCTAATTTATAAACCGATATTTTTCTGAAAAAAAACCTCAAGCACTTTTGAAAATTACAGTAATTTAATCTTTAAAAAAAAAGACCAAGAATTTGACATCCGAACACAAGTGAAATCTGCATTTATCATAAAAGGTTCGATAAGTACCAAATTGTATAATAATTTAACCTTTTTTAATGGTGCTATGGTAGTGAAGGGTGGTGTTGTTTGTATGCTGTGTTAGTGATTGTCCTGACGAAGAGACGGGTACGTCTCGAAACCGGTAGACATAAAAAATTCGGTGAGTGATTATATACTAATATTGATAACATTTTTGTAAAAAAAAAAAGTAAAAATTACTAACCACTAAGTAAATGCTTTAAATATTAATAATATTGAGAATACAACCTTTTTTTAGTTATTTGACAGCCGAACACAAGTGCAAACTGCAATTATCATGAAAAATTCGGTAAAACTAATATGAATTCAAATAAAAAAATATACCTCACCGTGTCTCTTATTTCAAGAGGCACAGCGAATTTAAATATAAAAGTTTGCCAAATGTATAAATATTTAGAAAATTTATTGTTGTACTTAAAAATGTAAATTCATTAAATAATTTTTTTTTTAACTCACACTTTTGGGTGCAAAAATGTGATATATTCGAATATTATTTATGATTTGTATAACTCAGAATGACGAAGTACGGAATACTTATCACAACTGTTATCAAGAAAGGGCGATTTAATTTGCTCGATCATGTACTCGTACTGTACTTCGAGTGCCTCTCGAGAGCCGCCATCAAGCTTGCCTCTTTTACAAGGTATCAGGTTCCAGCCGCCCAAGACGTCTATTGCTGACAGTTCATCAGCCATTGTCGCCTAAACTTTAGGACATGAAACTGACATGGAAGAATTCACCTGTTTTTAGAAATCCTAAGTAAGTCATCAACGAAAGAGTCTGTAAAAAATGAAAACTATATTATTTTTTGACATCTCATCAAAGATGAAGAAGAATATGGAAGTCTGGGCATTTACGGGGCTGACGACCGTCATAGGCTGGTTTAAGTGATAACTTTATCCATATTCTTCTTCATCTTTGATGAGATGTAAAAAATTAATATGAAAATAACTCCCGTAATTGGAGATAGGTAATCCAGATTTTGCCAAAATTTACTACAATTTTCACAAAATTAACTCTTGATCATTCACCCATTCCTTTATTTTGCCTTTGTTCTACGGAACGATGGAGACGGCAGTCATATAGGGGTCTGCAATAGCGCACTCCAGAATACAAGCTTGTAGTAGTACGCACTCCCTATAACGCACATAAATATGGTCCAAACACGAGTCGTGATCAGTTGTATGACAGCTTCCCTAGTTGTATCATTTATGCACCTTGTCATACCATGTGATGCCATCATATTTTCATATATCAGAACAGCGGTGTCTTAGAGTCCAGGAAATTAATGTTGATATCACCAATCACTTCTCCTTTTTCTTTAATATTTTTCAGCAGGTTATCTATTTTCATATATTTTTTTGAAATCTCATCAATCGTGAATAAGAATATGGAAGTCTGGGCATTTACGGGGCTGACGACCGTCATAGGCTGGTTTAAGTGATCACTTCACCGATCCTAAATTCTAATTCTAGAATTGGTGAATGTTACACATGTGTAAAATGATCACTAAAACCAGCCTATGACAGTCGTCAGCCCCGTAAATGCCCAGACTTCCATATTCTTCTTCATCTTTGATGAGATTTCCAAAAATAATATGAAAATAACTTCTGTAATTGGATATAATCCAGATTTTGTGAACAAGTATTTGGACACACGCAAAATGTTGTAAAGGTTATCTATTTGTTTGATAAAAAATATTTTTTTCGTATAAGGTGGTATTTCGTCTTTTGACTTGTAATTCTTTAGAACTAGGTCGTCGATGTATTATGTCTCCCGCAGAACTTAGTTCCGCATTCCAAGTATATTCTAATTACCGCGTGAGTGACAATATCTCCCTTATGTTCGCGGTATTTTATCTATGTGGTTAGAATTTATTTAGAATATTCCAACTGTTATTCAGAAAATTCCATTCTCGTATGTGTACATATACAATGTATGTGTGTACGCATAATGTTCATGTAACTCGATATACATACTTGCTTATATATTGTATAATGTGTGACATTGAGCAAGACATATATCCATATTAAGTAATTTTTTTTTAAGTGGTTAAAACTTTGACCACTTTTTATTGGTACACTTAATCCAACCGGTTTCGACAAGAACCTTGTATTCATCATGGTTTCGACAAGGTTCTTGTGGAAACCGGTTGAATAAACTGTTCCAATAAAAAGTGTTTTATTTTATTTTATAAAGTATATAAATGTGCCATAAAGTATCTGCGAAAAACATTAATTTTTTTATTTGAAATAATATTTTTTATAACTGATTAACTGATCATCACGCCACTTCTCTGCAGGGGTCAGCGGAGAGAAAAGAACGCCACACCAATCTGTTTTTGTAAAAAATCTTCACCCCTTCTACCTTCTTACATCTTCTCAAACATACCTCTGGATTATTAAGACTCCTGACCTGACCACTTTCAAGTAATCTAAATACTTGATCATGCCAAGTTTTCATCGGTCTTGCTCTACTTCTCAGACTCCTTTCATTAAACAATGGCAGTCTTATATTATCCTTACTTCTTGTAATATGTTCATGAAAATTTTCATTTAAAACTATTTTATCATTAAAATATTTATCGTTTAAAAATTTATGTATGAAAATCAGCATATTAAATTTAAGTCTCTTTTTTATGTAAATGAAATCCTAATTCAACATCCGTGTAGGTACGTCAATGAACTATTCAATAATCTGAAATTTATGGCAACTACACAGTTAAATGCAATCTGTAACCATTCAGCTTATAACTGACGATCAAGTTTCTTGGCTTATTGGTTGTTGGATGTCTAAGTTGAAGTGTTTATTCAATGGATTTATACGATTGATTAGTTTCCAGTTACCTACTGACTAATCACATCATAACTCGACAAAATCATAGTGCTTATTGATTCACAAAATTTTGAATGTGTTCAAATACTTATTCACAAATCTGGATTATCTCCAATTACAGTAGTTATTTTTCATATTATTTTTTGACATCTCATCAAAGATGAAAATGAATATAGAAGTCTGAGCATTTAAGGGGCTGACGACCGCCATAGACTGGTTTAAATGATCACTTTACACACGTGTAACATTCACCAATTCTACCCATTATTGACAACCACACTTCTCAAATTCTTGAAAGTTCTATATTTATATATATATATATATCATCCAATTTCGAAACATTGAACATGAATCACTATAATTTTTCGTAGAGACATCTATTAGTGAGATGAAGACTTCCATACTCTTCTTCATCCATATTCAGATGTCAAAAAAAACTCCTTAAATTGGAGATAATCCAGATTTGTTAACAGGCATTTAGACTCAAAATGTTGTAAAGAGTTATTGCTTCCACGAGGGTGACAACCCTCAGTAATGAGAAATAAGACGTAGAAAAGAGAATCAATATTTCCACCCCTAAAAAATCTACTTCCCAAATATACAAAATGCCAAATTGTGAACTGCCATTTTAGCTTTTGCTGTTATATGCTTCCACAAGGGTCACAACCCTCAGCAGTGATGTCTAAGATGGAGCAGAAATTATTATTATTTTTCCATTAAGCTTGTTTGCGTAAATTTGTTTTTATTTTTCTCGTTTAGACCGACCATGTACCTCGAGCAGTAAAATTCATATCACTGTACATTCCGCTTTATCTCATCCCCCGTAACAGTAGTTCCGAATGCCTCTGTGTAAAGTGATGCTGTAAAATGTAAAGTGTGAAAACACCGCGCGTGTTTACAAACCTTATCATAAAGGGTGTGGATGGAATATTTGAGTCAGTTTAGTTTTGGAGCCGTGCATTCTGTGCTTTCTCATTTTACCTCTACCGAGTTACAGTAGAATGGGGCTACTTGAACTTTGATGTGTTACTTGAGCCCAATACAAAAAAATCTGTATTTGGTCTACAATAATGAACGTATAAGTGTCACCTGTCAGGGAAATAATGAATCATGTCGATATGTTCAAAATATTTTTTTTTGTACTGGGCTCAAGTAACACATCAAAGTTCAAGTAGCTCCGTTCTACGATACCTAACTTAGGATACCCACATATGCTTATTTTTTTATTACTTGGACAGAGAATGTTTAAATTAGTAGGTATATTGCCAAGTTACATTATCTGTGAAGAAACAAAATGATTAGTAATAATGGTTAGAGTAAACCTTATACAGAGGACAGATATTGCTTGTACATAAATATTAATTAAATAATACTTAAGTACAATATATATTTCTTAGGGGTTCGATTCCCAGGGAGGGGGGAGAGGTGAAAATAATTTTTAGTAATATTATTTTTTTACTTTAGCTCTAAATTAAGTCTGTTTATTAATCTTCTTAACTTTTGATATATTTTATACTTGTTGTTTACTTTTAACTCATTTAACAGTTGAGAAATTTCATAATTTTACAATTACCTGTGCATGTTAAAGTTACCTGTTTTATTTGTTATTCATTATTGTAAATGTATTTATGTTAATGTTCTGTTAAATTTTAAATAAATAAATAAATTAAACTGTAATATTTATTTAATATTACCCTGCACTGGGTCCTGAAGCGCAGAAGTGGTAACCTTGCCTTCATGTAAGTAACGATCAAGATAACAACGTGTCAAAACGATGTAGTGACCTGTGCATTATTGGGTGCAGATAAGTGTTAGAAGAAGACTATTTTGATTTCAATTTTGCTCGGTAAATACCAATATTTGTTAAAATTTATTGTGACACGTGTTTCGATATATGGTATAGCATCATTAACATGGTGTTCGACAATAATGCTATAAATATCAATACACATCTCACTATAGATTTTTAGAAAAAAGAAGTATTTAATTTAAAATAATAAAATATAAACACATTGTCACAAAACGACTGCTGAAACAATCAAAACAACTTAAACATACATTCAACTATACATTTTTTTTAAATAAAAAAAGGAGTATTTGTGTTTTGATTATTTAAATGAAAAATTCAATTTCATACTATTTCTTTGAGCCTAAGTGGCTCATTATTAGAAATAAGTATTAAATTGTGGTAGAGTTGGTTCGAACCGAGCAACTCTGACTCAATAGTCCGCGACACTAACTACAACCCGATACAAACAAATCTGAATTTCATCACAAAGTTGTGAAAGTTCCGTGAACTGGCTCTCCTTCATTTTTATTCCACCCTGTTTTAGATTATTTCACATTGTTGTATTAAGATTGAACGACTTACGTGTGGAGAGTGGTGTAGTTAAATTCTTTGTATCTCAGAAAACTGTTCGGATCTTTATTATTCATTTTGAGGTTTATTTGTGTGGAGAAAATAATCTCGGATTTCGTTTTGGGCGTTTGAAGTAAAGAAAGTACCGGCTTGAGTGTGGTTTCATTCGTTATGTGATGGCTCATCGTAATTTCAAAATGTTGTGACTTGTTTGTGCTAAACTTTTGTACTCTAGTTTGTTCATCCTATTTCATCGACCTTTTCCGCATACGAGTAGTTCTGTATATATTAAACCAGTTTAAAAAAAAAAGAAAATACCAATCGTTTTTTTTTTCTTACATAAAAATATTAATAAAATAAATATAACGTCAAAAGTCTGCGTAATCGGATTTATGGATGTGAAGAAGGCGAGGAGTGTATGTCAGGACAGAAGAGTGGGGCGTTCCATCCTATCTGCCTACCCCTTCGGGGAACGGCGTGATGGTAGAAGTATATACAAATATTTTAATTTCTTACTAACTCGAGATTCGGGCATGTCGTATTTGATTGTATTTTAATTTTTCCCATCTAATTTCATAAATAAGAATTGCAAAATGTACCCTCAACACGAGAAAACTCACTGACGCCCCATTATTATAAATTTTATGGTGTTTGCAAATCACATCATTTTCAATCACCGTAAACGGTGTTTGAAAATGATGCGAAATGCATCAAAACATGTGTAACAATAGATTTCAAGAAAAAGTGTTGTTTACAAAGTAAAACTTAAATTGAAATAAATGTTTTTGACATTACCAAACTAACTTTTTTTATGTCAAAATATTTTTAATTTAATGTTCACAATAAAAAATCTACATTGCTTTTAAAAGATAAATGTTGAACGTGTATAAAAGGAATGAAAGTATTAAAACTTTTACAATATCCTGTTTATTTTTCATGGTTTAGCTTTTCCATTATTTGTGACACTCTAAGTTGCAAGGAGATCCCTTCTCTTATATCTTGATTGACACTATTGTGTTCCAGATGTTCTTAGTCTGTTGTGTTAAGAAATTTATAGGATTTCCCTATGAAAAAAACAGTTGAATGTTTAACTCTGCAGAGACAGCGGGAGCAATTTTCTGAGTGGTACTTTAACAGAAATAGAAGGGGAGAAATGTATGTTGTTTACAGAGACGGTGAATTTTATTTTAATATTCATGTCTTTCAGAAAATTAAAAAAATATATATATATTGGCTATTTTGCTGATCCGCCTCCGTCGCGTAGTGGTTATTGCGTATGGTTTTCGTGTTGGAGGTTCCGGCTTAGATTCCCAGGGGGATGAAAATAACAAATATAATTTATTTTTATGATGTTATTTCTTGATTCGGCATTTACTTTGTGGAATGGCATTTTGATTATTTTGTTTATAATTAAACACCTGTATAACCAATTACTGAGTTTTATTTCATTACACACGACTAGTTTTGAAAACATCTGCTAGTTTTCCAAACTAGTCGTGTGTAATGAAATAAAACTCATTAAGTGTTTACGCAGGCATTTATTATTTTTATTAAATGATTCGTCACTTTGTGGTAAAAACTATCCATTTTTATTTATGTTCTACTTAGTGAATACCACAATTTCTTCAAATCTACTATTTCGATGCATGTTGCATCATTTTCAAACACCATATGTGAAGCTATGTCTTAATTTTATAGTTATGTCCTTGGATCAAGAGGAGGTAGCTCTAAAAAACACCTCATACCCCCTCTTTATCCTTCAGCGTCCCAAGGACACAATTCTAAAATTTAGACTTCTCTTTGAATATGTTGTTTGAAAATTATGCTGAATGCACCGAAACACGTATTACAATAGATTTTAAGAAATATTGGTATATTCCAAGTAAAATTTAAATAGAAAATATAATTTCTATCTCTTAATTTTACCATTTTACCTGTGAATGAAAACCGCATTACTTAAACTTTTCAAACGTTTATATTTAATATTTCATTAAATTATGTATTCATTTTTAAATCAAATACAGAGTCTTCTAAGTTGTATTTTATTAAAATGATTAAAGAAAACACTTCGGTTTCTACCACTTGAGTTTTATTATAGACTACATGTTTCAGAAGTTAAACTTCCGTCATTCAGGTCTGTATGATAGCATTATAGTTATTATACAGACCTGAATGATGGAAGTTTAACTTCTGAAACATGTAGTCTTTAATAAAACTCAAGTGGTAAAAAACAAGTGTTTTCTTTAATCATTGTAACATGTCTTACCACAAAGTTAATGCCGAAACAATAAATAAAGTATTTTATTAATAAAAACACAAAAGAATTAAAATTGTGACAATTGTTTCGCCTAGTTATAGCATTTTTAACGAATTTTTGTGTGTTTTTGTTAATAAAATACAACTAAGTTAACTCAAAAAAATGGGTTCGATTTAAAAATTAATACATAAATCAAAATGGAGTTCTACAAATTCAACGCCAAATCAATAAATATGTTTCATTAATCTCAAAAAACTGTGCAAGTGAGTTCATTAGAATCATTTATGTTGGAAAAACATAAATGGCTCTCGTGACTCTTTTATTTGGATTCTATTTGGACACACCAAAATGTTGTGAACTCATTTATCTCATTACATAAGCTAAATTCGTTGACCCATGATATGTACGTTTTTTTTATGTATGTTTTTCAACCTCCTAAAAAGGTCCCAGAGCAAGTGATATATGATATCCACGGCAAGGATAGCATCTCACGTATCGTCAACACAGTGGAAATACGATTAGGTTATAAATTTCAGTGAAATACGAGGTGTGACCAGAAGCGGTTTTGTGTAATTAATTAGTACTCATCACTTTCGGGCCACCCGGCGTACTTTACGCTTGTCCCGGGCCATGTGTTTTTAGGGTGAAACTCGAACCCTTTTTCTATGGGTCCTACGCGCCTCCTATCTCGTATGTACATTAAGGAGGATCTTTGTATATATGGAAAAAAACTGGCGATTTTTCACTGAAAAAAACATAAGAACATAAATAATTAAAATGAAAATGGTATTTTCTGGCGTTTCTCATGTGTGTGATTATAATCCAGGATTCGGACCTCACATACTAATATAAGAGTTTCTGCTTAGTAAAAAGCTTCTTTATATCTCACCAATAGATGTCTCTAGTGAAATTCAAGTGATTCAAGAACAAGGTTTCTAAATTGGTTCATATATATTGAACTTCCGAGAATTTGAGTAGTGTGGTAGAGTTGGTGAATGTTAAACGTGTGTAAAGTGATCACTTAAACCAGTCTATGACAGTCGTCAGCCCCATAAATGCCCAGAATTCCGTATTCTTCTTCATCTTTGATGAGAAAAATAATATAAGAACATGTAAGAAATTCATGTATTAATTTTAAATCAAACAGATTTTCGAGTCTACTAAGTTGTATTTTATTAGCAAAAACACATGAAAAAATTATATTGTGATAATTGTTTCGCCTTGTTAGGGCATTATCAAACGAATGTTTTGAAACTGTCACTTAGAATTGTATAGCTACATAAGGACCGTAGTCCATTACATCTTCACATTCGTTTGATAATGCCCTAACAAGGCAAAACAATTGTCACAATATTAATTTTTTATTTATTTTTGTTAATAAAACACAACTTAGTAGACTCAAAAAATCTGTGATTTAAAATTAATACATAAATTAAAATGGAGTTCTACAAATTAAACGCCAAATCAATAAATAATTGTAATTAATTTATTCAATCACACACACTCAAATTATTACACTCGGTTACATACAAATGGCAGGTCTAATAAAATACACGATATTTTAAATACTGAATATACAGTACTTAATGATATGTTTTTTCAAAATTCATCAACAGTATTGTCTATGTTCCCATTAAACCCAGCCCTGCCCCATAACACTCCACTGTAGTTATTACCCCATACATCTCTATCGATACCTGAATAAATTTTTACTCGTAAGCTTTTGTAATCACCTATAGTTGAAATCATCCGTAGTTTTGAAACCAGTCATGTGAAATGAAATAAAACTTAACAAGTGGTTTAATACAAGTGCTTATAACACATGTTAATAACACATAAAGAATCTTAAAAAATCTCCAAAATACTGAAACTTGGGATTCTTAGATGTTGCATCCTGTATCATTTTGAGTTATTTTCATATTATTTTTTGTCAAAAAATAATATAAAAATAACTTCTGTAATTGGAGATAATCCAGATTTTGTGAACAAGTATTTGGACACACTCAAAATGTTGTAAATAAATTATCTGGTCAAATTATAAGCCTAATAATAAAAATGAAAATGGTGTTTTCTGGCGTTTCTCATGTGTGTGATTATAATCGAGGATTCGGATCTCACATACTAATATAAGAGTTTCTGCTCAATAAAAAGCTTCTTTACATCTCATCAATAGATGTCTCTAGTGAAGTTCTGTGATTCAAGAACAAAGTTTCTAAATTGGTTCATATATATAGAACTTCCAAGAATTTGAGTAGTGTGGTTGTCAATAATGGGTAGAATTTTGAATGTTACACGTGTGTAAAGTGATCACTTAAACAAGCCTATGACGGTCGTCAGCCCCGTAAATGCCCAGACTTCCATATTCTTCTTCATCTTTGATGAGATGTCAAAAAATAATATTTTGAGTTTCAAATGGTAGTAGGGCTACGATGGGGTATGGTTTGCAAGAAAACATACTTCCATAAAAAGTTCGAATTCATTTTGTTACAGCAGGTAATGTTAGTAACATCACTACCAAGTCCAAGTCTATTGTGTTCTCAAGTGGTCAGAACGATTTTAAAACAAAGTTTGAAAATTTATATTCATATGTTGTAATGACCAGGGTGACAGCGGAAGGAAAATTATTAACCCTACTAAGGGATCCAAGCTCCAACAAGAGAATCCACACCTTCTGCACCCCAGACCCATCACCAAACTCAAAGTCTTAAGAAATAATACCAGGCAGACTCATGCTATTTAACAATGTAATTATAACATTATCTGGTCAAATTATAAGCTTAAATAATAAAAATGAAAATGATGTTTTCTGGCGTTTCTCATGTGTGTGATTATAATCCAGGATTCAGACCTCACATAGCAGTAAAAGAGTTTCTGCTCTATAAAAAGCTTCTTTTCATCTCACCAATAGATGTCTCTAGTGAAATTCTAGTGATTCAAGAATAATGTTTCAAAATTGGTTCATATATATAGAACTTCCAAGAATTTGAATAG
Organism: Brachycentrus maculatus; assembly: GCF_059751285.1. Taxonomy (NCBI): domain Eukaryota; kingdom Metazoa; phylum Arthropoda; class Insecta; order Trichoptera; family Brachycentridae; genus Brachycentrus; species Brachycentrus maculatus. The sequence continues at coordinate 106,603 of NW_028281214.1, forward strand.
TGTGGTTGTCAATGACGGGGAGAATTGGTGAATGTTACACGTGTGTAAAGTGATCACTTAAACCAGCCTATGACGGTCGTTAGCCCCGTAAATGCCCAGACTTCCTTATTCTTCTTCATCTTTGATGAGATGTTCAAAAAATAATATGACAATTTAAAAGTAGGGTAGCGAAATAATTAATAGTATACGATTCACCCTAATGCACAGTGGTACATATTTACTATCATCCCCTATATACTGAAGGCTATTGTCCAAGGATCCTGTTCTCGGAATGAGATGAAATTACAAACACAAATGGTTCACTTAATCAGCAATGGAAGGAATTTTATCTTCAACTGACGTGGAATTTAATTTAAACGTTATGTTCGGACCTCAAAAGGATATGTTTCAGAACAGCTCTGGGGATGAACCCAACTTATTAATGATCACAAATTAAAACAGAGAATAAAATTATCATCATCGGTTTACCATGAAACCTTGTTTTTAATCCCCCTATTCAGTTGTACGACTCTCCATTTGATAGAAATATTCAAATGAAATCGGTCTTACGAATACCTCTTATCGATCTTGGAGAATTAAGTAACTAAGTGTTATCTTAATGCTACATTAGTATCAATTTGTTCAACAACAAAGTTCAAAAAAATGGAAATTTTATTGTAACTGAAAACCATAGTTTAAAATATAATACTTTTTAAAATTAAACAACTTTGTTTTAACCACTTTTTATTTTATTATTATTATACTTTAACCTACCGGTTTCGACAAGAACCTTGTGATCATCAGGGTTTATTAAATTCTGAAACATTAAAATACTCATAATTAATTACATTCCCTTGCCAAAAACCAAATCATTAATGTAATTGTCCATTGCGTAGCAACTCCAAATAACAACTAATGGTATCACCCAAAAAATAGTATGAAGCCGCGCAAGCAAACGTAATAAAACCTACGGTGCGTAATTTTTCTTTCTAGGAACAGAAATTGAATATATATATATATATATATATATATATATATATATATATATATATATATATATATATATATATATATATATATATATATATATATATATATATATATATATATATATATATACATATATAAATATATATTTATATATATATATATATATATATATATATATATATATATATATATATATATATATATATATATATATATATGTATATATATATATATATATATATATATATTTTTATATATATATATTTATATTATCCACTGACACTTCGTGATGGAATTGCATTTTTAATTTATTATTAGATTAAAACCAATATTTTTAGCTTTTCCACTTTTTTATTTGACCAGCGACCGGGTTTCGTCGTTACCGACATCATCAGACTGGATGATGACCAGTCTGATGATGTTGGTAACGACGAAACCCGGTCGCTGGTCAAATAAAAAAGTGGAAAAGCTAAAAATATTGGTTTTAATCTAATAATAAATTATATATATATATATATATATATATATATATATATATATATATATATATATATATATATATATATATATATATATATATATATATATATATATATATATATATATATATATATATATAAAAATATATATATATACAATATATATATATATATATATATATATATATATATATATATATATATATATATATATATATATATATATATATATATATATATATATATATATATATAAATATATATATTATTTATTGTTTCGGCATTAACATTGTGGTAAGACATGTTACAATGATTAAAGAAAACACTTCGTTTTTTACCACTTGAGATTTATTTATCATCATTCAGGTCTGTATTATAACAGACCTGAATGATGGAAGTTTGACTTCTGATAAGAAATAAAATAAAATACAAGTAAAATATAAAAATAATCATTCATTGATTTGGCATTAACTTTGTGGAATGACATGTTGATTTTTAAAAATTAAACACTTGTATTAAACCAGTAATTCAGTTATATTTCATTTCACTCGACAAGTTTAAAAAATACGGTTGTTTTCATCGACAGGTGATCATAACGAGCAAAAAATCATTCAGGTATTGGTAAACGTTAGTGGGGAACTATAACTAGAAGGCCCTTAGGGCGGGACTTGGTTTAGTAGGAAAGTAGACAATAATGGTGATAAAAATTGGAAAATCATAATATAAATTGATTAAAAATAAATTTAATTAGTATTTAAGGTTAAAATGTTTTTCTAATTTTTTAAAATTATTTATGACTTGCCCTTAGTATGTAACTGAGCGTAATTATTCGAGTGTTTGTGAGTCAAATGAGTGGTTAGTTCCATGATGTGATTCGCGAACTCTGAAAAATAATTACTAGTATACTAACGATGTTTAACTGTGCGTCAAATACAAATTCATACTGCGATACACTCAGATCCAGAGTTGAAATAATACTTAATGTTCTGATTCTGACGTTTACTGAATAAATATTAAACATTTGCATTCAATAATTACTCGCACACATCACAGGAAAACATCTCCCAGCACATAAACCACCAAAACACACCACATGAAAGCATTCATAGAGCCACAGGATAAAAAATATAGAAACACATCAAACAATATAAAAATTATACATAAACATAAATGTGTCTTAAATAAATGTTTGATTGATGTTCGAATAGTGATACGAGGAATGAATGCAAGACTGAGATAAAATTAAGAGAGATGTCTTGATATGATTTGGGCATGTTAATTTTAAGCGAAGAAAGAACCGTTAAATAAATTCATATAGAGAATGTGATTAGTAATAAAAGCAGAAGAATGCCAAACAAAACATGCTCTGATCAAGAGTTTCAAATACACTTGGGTCTGTTTTTATGCGGATCTTTCGTATGCGATTTTCAAATGTAATGGAACCTATCCCTTATTTTTGTATGTAGTTCAAGTCTTTCATTATGTGAATTCGCATAAAAAATCTAGAATTTAGACATGTGGAGGTTACAACCGTTAAAGTGTGATTGTGTCACTGGTAAAAAGTTAAGCTCAAATCTTACATCGTATTCATGAGATACTTTATTGGAAAAAAACAGAAAAAGCACTGGTAATTTGGACTGAAGATATACCTCAAAAGCGATTTCTCATATGTGGATATTTAATTAGGGAAAAAACTCTTCTGTTTTTATTTTTATGGTTTTTTATAAACTTTTTTTATAGCAATTTTCGGTACATTCTATCATATTCTATCATTTGAAGTTATGCGTTTTTTAAAAACAATGGAACCGATCCCCCAGATTTGTATGTAGTTCAAGTCTTTTTTATGCGATTTTTTTCGCGACTCTCCATGGAACGTATCTATCGCATAAAAAGAGACCCAAGTGTACTTGAATGTGGTCAGGTCAGACGGAATTGTAATTGGTGGGTACGTATAAAAAGATGTATGAATGTGGAAGAAGCGAAGATTATATGCATACATAGATTGGTGTGGCGTTTTATTATCTCTGCCTATCATTGTGAGGAAGCGGCGTAGTGGTTAGGTAGTTGTTTTTAGATTGTTTGTGATTACCCTGGAATAATGTAGATCTATCCCATTATTATTTCATCCATTGCAACAATCTCCGATTCAACGGCATGCGGTATGACGTGACTTGGAATCTACGTGAAGGCAATCGCCGAGAGGAATTCGGCAATGATGCTTGGCAGGTTCAGTGGTAAACTGGGATGACTCTATAAACAGATATGCTGGCATACAGATACGGGCGGCATACAAACATGACAGTTTACATCTGAACAGGCTCGTTGGTGTACAGTAATTTTCTATGTCTGGTTGAATTCTTAATAATGATTGATGTATTGTTTTTCAAGTCTGCCCTGTACTATAGTTGAATATCTCCAATGAATCTTCCTTATACAAATATGATATATCGCTGGTTAAATGCCAAAAGTCCACAACGCAAAAAACTCTTGATTCCGAAAATTGTATCTAAATCGTCAACAAAAGACACCCATGAGTCTAGCGTTAAAAATTTACACTTTTTACTATTTTCTTAATTTCCTTTTTTATCTCTTAGGCTTAAACTATGCTTGGATTAAGCCATGGATCACTGGATCATCGAGGGATAAACGATTTAAAAAAATCATTCTGGTGTTTTGCCTAGTCATAGACAATCATTTCAAAGTGAACAAAATCTTTAAAATCTTCTGTAATGAAGAAAATTATTGTGATTAATAAAGGAAGTTTTTTTTTACTTAAATACTATTTTTTCTTTTCTAAATATTTTTCCTTTCTTAAATTTCTTATTAATCTTTTTCAATTTTTTCAGTACGTTTTAAGACGTGAGAAATTTTTATTTCACGTTTCTGAAAGTCGTTTTTTATGCCTCCAAAACAGGTTATTAAGTTATGATCAACAGATGTCTTTAAAAAAAACTCTTATAACAATACATCTAAGACAGAGAGCGGTATTCATAAATTTTAATTATAGGGTTACAAAAAACACACTTCCCTTTTCAGCAGAATGCCTTGAGCCATTTTATTTTCCACTTTGCTACCACATAAGAGAGATCGTGACGGAGGCTCTGTTACTATCTCATACCTCCAAAACACTTGAGCAAATGAAAATATAATGCCATCTCCACAAACGGCGTGTCACTTAGGCAAAGGAAACAAAAAGGTTGTATTCAAAATGAGACTTTTATTAAATACAGCTGGTAGTGTTTTTTTCAGCAACTTCTTCCCTTGCAATTTTTTCAGGAGTACCGAACCCTTTCAGACTTTAATTAAGAAAAAAAAAATCTTTCATGTGTTGTGGATTTTAATTACTTGATGTTGAAGTTTCTTTTTGTTTGCATATTAAACCTTCTACCACGTTTCTACCCTTATGCCAGATCTACCCTGAAAACATAAATCATTTTATTTTATTTCATGCTTATATTATATGTGATTTTACATGTTTGTTTAATATCACTCTCGACCTGAAGCTTAAGACTTATCGCATTAACTGTTTTGTAATTTATGATAATAATAGAACTGCTTTGATGGAATATATTCTATGCATCCATGGGTACAGATAATGTTAAAAATGATAATGATTTTTTCGTGAATATTAATTTTCAGTTTTTAACTATTTCTTAACACGTATCATTCCTTAACATGTGTTTCGATGCATTCTACGTCACTTCAAATCAAGTAAAGATGATGCAGAATCTATCAAAATACTTGTCATATTATATTTTAAGATATAAAGGTATTTACCAAGTGAAATTTTAATTAAAATGGATAGATATTACCACAAGCGCCTGCCGAATCAATTAATAAAATATTTTTAGTTGCTGGATAATCCTTTTTAAATTTTACAAGGAGGTTACTGAATAAATAAATTACTAACGATTTGCAATCTTATAACAATTACTCGTATTAGATAAACGTATCTGAAATTGTTTAAAAAAAAAAAAAAAAAAAAAATCCTTATCCGCACCCTAATGGTGCATAGGGCACTGCTTCATATAAACGCAGTGTTATCTCGATCGTTTACACATGAAGGAAAGGTGATCAGCCCTCCAGGGTAATATTGAATAAATATTACAGTGAAAAAATCACTTATATTTATTTGACCCCCCCTGGGAATCGAACCCGGGACCTCCAGAACGGTAGCCGAGCGTGCTGACCATTACACCACGGAGGCGGACAAAATATAATAAAATATTTTAACGATGATTTTTTATCATTAAGGTATTTTATTTTATTTATTTTCGCGGCATTTACTTTGCGGTAAGACTAATTTTTTTACCACTTGAGTTTATTTATCACAACTTGTTTCGGAAACTAAGCTTTCGTCTTAGTTTACATTTTGATTTGAAGATTTTATTTTAATTATTTTATTAACTTCATCATTTATCCTCATCCTAATTTCTTCTGGTGAATAATTTGGTTTTAATATGATTTTGAAAGACTTAAGAAGTTTATAAAATTAACCAACTTTGTATTAACCACTTTCCTATTATTACAAGGTTCCTGTCACAACCGGTAGGTTGCGACAGGAACCTTGTCATCATCAGGGTTTATCAAATTCTTAAACATTAAAAACATTAAACCTTGTCATCATCAAGGTTCTTGTCGAAACTGGTTGGTTAAAGTGTACTTATAATAAAAAACTGGTTAAAACAAAGTTGTTTAATTTAATAAAGTTTATAAAATGTGCCACAAAGTGTCTGCGAAAAACATTAAAGAGATATAAGAAGTAATTGATGCAGCAACCAGATTATAAATTATTTTGATTATTTTATATTGTTTTGCTCATTTTATTGGAATATAACGAATAAGTTAATACCTGTATCAAACTCCACTATTTACAGGAAATTCCTGTGTTTAGAACAGGAATAGAAAGGATGATGAGAATTCAAAGGAAATGTGCTTGGTCTGTATATCCTGTACTATACACAAATACTAAATTACATCTAGTGTACTAAATACTAATATTAAGTAACTAACTAACCATCAAACCGCACCACCGCAGGTAGGCAAAGAAAATAGAACGCCATACCGATCTGTCATTCGATTTTCAGATAGTCAAAGAAAAATAAGTTTTTTTTTGTAAAATTAAGAAGTTTTCTGAAAAAAAAAGAAATTTTTACCCGCTGATGCGAATATTTGTAGTTCTCGAAACAAGTCGTGTTTATATTAATACATAAACTTAAAAAGTGGTCTAATGCTTAGGTCTAAAAAAAATAATTGATAAACTCCACGTTAATGTCGAAACTCAAGTAAAAATGAGTATTTTTTAAAGTTTAATTCAAGTAAAAATGAGTATTTTTCATTGTCATAATCATGTCGCTGTTGAACCTAAGCTTACAACCAATCTTTTCACGATTGGCTCCGTATTATTACGAGATTTCACGAACATAATACGAAATCGAATCCTGGAATAATTTTCAGGTTTACAATGCATGAAAGAGCTTTCTTTCAGGCTATATTCTTATATTGCAAGGGGTCATCAAAAGGATACCAAGGAATACAGAGTATTTGAATTCAGTCCACACACAGGAATCTTGCATAAGGCTGCGAAAAGAAGCCCGCACCATGTTTGAATAATTCAAGAATATATTATTGTACTCGGTGACACCAAATATGTAAATAAAGTATAAAATGCAGAGATTCGCACATATAATTTATTTTGATAATACATTTTTTTGTATGGTAAAAATATTTGGTTACAGTATTTTAAGTGTGTCTAAATCATCCGAAACTTTGTTGACAATTCTGGGTATTAACCATTTCACCATGCATATTAGGTACATATGTATGTAATTATTACAAATAACAAAAATATGGCCCTACTGAGTTTTCCTGTACCGATGGCTTATTTGACAATTCATTTTTATAAGTCTACTTAAAAAAATCATGTGGAAGAAAATTGATCTAGAAATTTAACTAGATATGACATGACCAAATGATGTTGTCTTTTTCAGATGTATCCACTTTCATTATCCATTTATAAATAGTTTTAAAAAAAATAATGTTTCTTTATTTTTAATGATTTAAGTGATAATCAAAGCAGGTTGTACAACTTTTTTGAGTAATGATCTTTTGACTAAAAAATATATGTTTATAAACAAACATAAATGTACTCATATTATGAACCAGTCAATCGCAATGGATCTTCTTCAAAAGATATCTAGAGGAAGAGCAAAGAATTCATGGATTCTGTAGAAAGAAAACATGATTCGAGGGCATGGCCGAGGTGACGTTGCCCATGACAGAAGGACCTACAAACTGAGAACGAGGAGAGCTGACCCGAAAGGTATACAAAGTCAAAAAGCTAAGATTGAGGTAGAAAGAAAATATGTCATATCTGTATTGTGGCTAGAACAAATAAGAATTTTAAGAAGTTTCTCCTTTTGAAGATACATTACTCACTTAAAGACAAGTTACTCATTCTGTGCAAAAAGCACAAAGAACTTCAGACAAAACTAGAAAGTTAACTCAATAATCTCAGGCAAAACTCGAACGGTTTCAAGTTTAAACATTTCGACATAAATTTATTTATCATTGTTTGAATTTTTCCCTTTCAGACTGGTAAGTTGTAGGCTTAACAGAAGTTGGCATTAAGAACAAACAAATTGTTTCAAAGAGTACGTAAACAGGCCGCTTAGATGCAAATTTTGACAATTCCGTCGGTTAAGTTCGACTTTTCGATTGCCACGTTATCCCGTCTCGAAAAGTGGCCTTACCGAGTTACTGAGGAGACGTGACGCCAATACAAATATGCAAACAATAAATATTTCCACCAACTTCTTATTGTAAAAGATGTTTGCTCATATGAGCCGGGCTTCAGTTCTAAAGGATTTTTCATATTTTTCATTTTGTAACATTTTATTATAGTATGCTCCCTATAATGTACATTACTAGAAACCTGTTAGACTTGCTCTATGGGAACATGAATTGTTTTCGAGATATTTTCAGGTACAAAGATTGGTATTATTTTGATTATTTACTTTTTAAATACTTAAAATAATAACAAAAAATATTGAAAATAATCAATATTTTAAATGTATTTGTAATTGTATTCTAATAATATATTGTAGATGGAAAACCGATCTCCGTCTTCGTAGTATAATGGTCAACACACTCAACTTCCCTTCTGGAGGTCCAGGGTTTGATTCCCAGGGGGGTCAAATAAATATATGTGATTTTTCCACTCTAATATTTACTCAATATTATCCTGGACTGGTACCTGAAGTGGAGGGCTAATCACCTTTCCTTCATGTGTTAACGATCAAAATAACACTCCGTTTATATGATGTAGTGCCCTATGCACCATTGGAGTTCGGATAAGGGGTTGAAGAAGATGGAAAACACTTTATTAAAACATGTGTAAACTTTTATTAAAATTATTTTTTGACCTCTCAACAAGCATGAAGAAGAATATGGATGTCTGGGCATTTACAGGGCCTATGACCTATCATAGGCTAAATAAGTGATCACTTTCACAAATGTAATAATCTCCATTCTACCCATGATTGACAACACAACTCAAATTTTAGAATTCCTACATTTATCATTAATCTCATGACAATATACAAGTGAATTCACTTGAGACATCAATGGTGGGATAAGGAAAACTTTTATTTAGCACAGACCCTTTTATTAAGATGTATGCAAGATTCTAACCGATTTTCTACATACTAGGAGATGTCTGAAATAATCTTTCTTATTTCCTGAATGTTTTCTGCAGATACTTTGGTACATTTTAAAATATCTTTATAAAATTAATAGGTTTTGTTTTCAGCACATTTTTATTCATATAATTCAACCAACCGGTTTCAACAATACATTGTCATCATCAGGGTTTATTTTAAATAAAAAAAAACGTTACAAATATTAGAATACATTGACAAAGAAACTTCCACACACTCTATAACTCTCACACATTTAGGATTTTTATGGAGTGTGTGGAATTTTTTTTGTGAAAGTATTCTAATATTTTCAATGTGTTTTTATTTATTTTTAATTAAAAATGTACCCTGCTGATGACAATGTATTGTTGAAACCGGTAGGTTGATTTATATGTATAAAAAGTGGTAAAAACAAAGTCTATTCATTTTATAAAGATAATCTTTTTTAAAATTCTTTAATGCAACTTATAATTTTACCTGTTTTCTTGTCTTATACTCAACACAAAGGGATTCCCTTTTATTTCGAGTAAAAAACGCAAATGAATTTGGAGGTGTTTTTTTTAAGAAAAAGTGAGTTTTATGGTACGTAAAATATGGTATAGAAAAGTGTGGTTTTTATGGTTGACGCAGTATTCCTGGCAGCAAAAAGTTACACATTATTTGTAGAACATAGAAGTACGTAGGAAAATAGTGTACATACATCTGGCAGTGCTGTATTTTTATCTACACCGAGAGCTGAATAAGAATGCGGAGTAGTGAGATGACACATCGGTTTAGTATTCCACAGCCGCCGTTCCGCCCACCGTAGGCTCTGCGGGCGATGGGCGGACACAGCCATATGGGCGGATCTCCATACATTATTTATGCCCGCTCCGCTATGCGGCCAAATAGTCCCGCCCCGGAGTCACCAGCGTCTCATGACTTTCTCCACAAGTTTCTTACACCGTTGACCATAATGTGCCATTAAACCAGTCCATTAAAAAAATGCTTTGCAATAGAAAGTCTGTCAGGAAGCCTGGATGCTTTTGTATCAGAAAGGAATATCTAGGGATAGCTTTTAATATACAAATAAACCACACCATTTCAAATTTATATACAAGAGGATAAAACGGGAATAAAGCATTAAGTCAACGGTAAATAATCATAAGGATCCGCCTCCGTAGTGTAATGGTAAGTACGCTGGGCTACCGTTCTGGAGGTCCGGGTTCAACTCTCAGGGGGGTCACATAAGTATAAATGATTTTTTCACTGTAATATTTATTCAATATTACCCTGGACTGGTACCTGAAGCGGAGGAATGATCACCTTTGCTTCATGTATTAACGATCAAGATAAACTTCGTTTATATGATGCACCATTGGGTGCAGATAAGGAATTGAAATGAATAAAAAAAAAATCTAACTGAACTTATAACCTTATTGACCCATCAGCGAAAGCTGAATCGCCAGTAGACAACGGAGTCCTTGTTCTAACCCTAATGCATCGAAATGAAGAATGGAGATTTTTTTCTAATCTTAAACTTGTTTACGAGTGATTTAAGCTCCAACAAACAAAATGCATTGCAATAACATTATGAAAAGGATATAAGAGAAGATAAAGATGAAGAAAAAAACAATAACAAAAATAATAATAAACTAACACTGAAGAAAATATAATATAAACCATTCGGTCTGATGAAATCATATTAAAATGTGGTCAGTAAGAATTATTGAGTTTTTCAAGCATGGAGTTGTCGGAAAAAGAGTGAGAGTTGACTGAATGCAGTCAAAATGCTGCGATCTGTCAAACGAATGGGCAGCAAAACGATGTATGATAGATGTTCAAATAGTGATATTAGGAATGAATGTAAGGCTTAGTTCAATATTATCGATAAAATTAAGAATATGCTTTTAGAGAGGTCATGTGTGGAGAACGAGGATAAGGATAGCAGAAGACAATTGCATAACAGGTGACAAACCCCCAGGAAGACCACACAAATGATAGAGGGATAGTTGGACATCCACTCCCAGGAAGTAGGCTTCGAGAACAACAGGACACAACCCTAACTAAAGCAGTAGAAGAAAAAAAAGAATAAATGAATACATTTTGATCAATATTTTATTTATGATAAACTCTTACGTATTTAATGTACTAAACGATTTAAACTTTAAAAAATTGTCATTTATTTTACTTGTAAACGAGCACTTTGAATATCTAAACTACTAACAAAAAAAGTCTAATATTTCCAATAATTTTTTTTTCGATGGGTATTTATAATATTTTTGGTATTTTTTTGTATGATTTTAAGAACTTTTTTTGGTTCATTTGTAATTTCATACTTTTAACATGACTTATTTTGGAGAAAGTTTTTAAAAACAAGCTTTTAGCGGACGCTGTGACAAATCGAGAAGGCTATAGATTTCATAGACCAAAGTCATCACCATTACGTATGTAACTAAATGATGAACTGGTTCTAGAACACCCCTCGTTTATTTATTGCGTGGCGTAAAGAAATAATATATTTTTCTCATTAAATGAAAATATATTCAAAATAAATCCGATCATATTTTTTTCATTATATAAACATTTTTATCTGTGAAAAAAAAATTCTCAAAAAAAAAAACAGCTGGATATCGACATCGCGGGAGACTAATCTCTCTCTTAAAAATAGGTCAGGTGTGTGTGCGTGTATGTGTGTGTGTGTGTGTGTGTGTGTGTGTGTGTTTAAATATACACTCAAACACTGCGTGCAGTGTCTTATGAACCATTGTGTGCAGATAAGGGTAAGAAGAATACTGATATTACAGGTTTAACAAAACTAATTATGAAATAAATAAATAAAAATAATTTTAATCAAATTAAACACTTGAATAATCCACTGAATTGAGTTTTATTTTTATTTAAGACTAGTTTCGAAAACGACAATTGTTTTCGAAACTAGTCGTAAATAAAAATAAAACTCAATTCAGTGGAATATTCAAGTGTATAATTTAATTAAAATAATTATGTTATTCCACAAAGTTAATGCCGAATCAATAAATAATATACTAAAAATAATTGTTATGTAACATAACTACGAATTTTCACCATGTATGCAAATAAACCTCTATTGTCCTATACAAGAGCTTTTTTTGTAAATTTCAGATTCTCAATAAATCCATTTGATAAAATAAACCCGAAGCGCAATCAACACCCATAAATTGCACATTCGATCTGTAAAAAAAAGTATTAAAAGTCACGTTAAGTCTTGTATTGGCAGCAACTCTCAACTATCGACTAGCGTGAATTTTATCAGAAAAGAGAGGAATTACAAATTCCCATTTGATTTTTGAATAAAAGCTTAGCGTGGAATTTTGGCGCTTTTGACTGTCAACACCTGTAAATTTTTCCTGCAAAGTGTCAAAAGTGTACAGGTAGTGCGTTACGTATTTCAAAATTGATAATCGATTACCTACCAGTTTAATGTATTGATAAACGTATTTTTCTTCTACATGTCACAAAAACGTTATAATTACATGGAGGATTTTTTAGGGTCATACAAGTTTAAACATGTTTAAAAGAATCATCTCCGTTACATAAGAAATTTATTACGTGATCCAATTTTAAACACTTGCCGTTGAAAATTGAAAAAATATATTTGTAGATGGTATCTATCTACCGTGCGCTCTTATTCTATGGATGTATATGTGAAAAAATATATATGTAGGTATATGTGTATTGAATACACACACATATAATTTTTGTTTTTAAGGTAAAATATTTGATATCTCAATATTGATGAAGATGATATGGAAGTCTGGGCATTAACGGTGCTAACGGCCGTCATGGGCTGGTGATCACTTTACACACTTGTAACATTGACCAATTCTACCCAGAGATAATCCAGATTTATGAACAAGTTTTGGACACACTCAAAATGCTGTAAAAAAGAATTTCAGTTTCTATTACAAACAAACGTAAAACAGAATTCTTGTTCTTTTTTCTAGGCCTAATCAGGTCGTTCATATAACATAGATTCAGGTGTGGTGTGATCCATGTAAAGAAGCACAGATTGAAACCCATGACTGCGTATGGGTATGTGTGAGTGTTGGTTTATTTAAATATATATGTATTAATATAAATAAATAAATATGCATATAAATATATATATATATATATATATATATATATATATATATATATATATATATATATATATATATATATATATATATATATATATATATATATTTAAATATATATATATATATAAATATATATATATATATATATATATATATATATATATATATATATAAATGTATATATATATATATATATATATATATATATATATATATATATATATATATATATATATAAATATATATATATATATATATATATATATATATATATATATATATATATATATATATAAATATATACATATATATATATATATATATATATATAAATATATATATATATATATATATATATATATATATATATATATATATATATATATATATATATATATATATATATATATATATATATATATATATATATATATATATATATATATATATATATAAATATATACATATATATATATATATATATATATATATATATATATATATATATATATATATATATATATATATATATATATATATATATATATATATATATATATATATATATATATATATATATATATATAAATAAAAATAAATGTGTATATATATATATATATACACATTTATTTTTATTTTTAATTTTTTTTAAAAATATGTTTTAAAACAGAATTTAAAAAAAAACACAAAAATTCTAATATCCTCATTACCAGAAAAAAATAGTTACATATTGTTTGGAAAATAATAAATTAAATCCTAAAAATTTTAAAATTCCATCAATGTGTACGAGTCACATGACGTATTTTTATTCGTGTATAAATTGGATCATTTAGAATTTTTAAAATATAATGATTACAATTTTACATTTTATTCGATAAAATGATCATCAGTAAAATATTAAAGCTTTCACATAGTTAATATTATTCTTTCGTATACGCTTTGAACCGAGAGAAAATAGGAATGTCGCAGGCAATTTTTAACAGGTACTGCCGCACATTAAATTATTGCATCCGCATTACAGATAGCACACAGGACTTGGTAGCGTACAATATAACATTACCTAACTACATAATGCCAAATGCCCAACCAAACGTTCCCTGATAAACCAAATCGGTCTCTCAGGCCAAATATTGCACTGAATTGGGGTCTGTCCCAGCTGGACTGTTTGCAAAGGAATAGCGAGGCTTTAAACTCTTTATGGGCCTACCATTCTTATCAAATCTGTCAGTTTTATTTTTATTTATTTGGAAATTTAACCGAACAGTTACATAAATACATTACAATAATGAGTAAAAAAAACAGGTACCATTGTAACATTCCATTTACAAAATTTCACAAATCGTAGTCATACAGGAACACCATAATTTTAATAAATCAACGGGTATAGATATTTTACATGTAAATAAATCATCGTTTAGAAAATCACGTGCACGCTCATTTTTTAAGTTGTTTTCGTTTCATATTAAAGTTTTTTTTTTAAACAAAATATAAAAGCAATTCTTGAGTTTCGTTATAAAATAAAAATTTACTACTTTCAAAAATATTTTTTTCCTTGTTTAACCGTCCCGAAAGCGTTAAAAGTGAATGAATAAAAGTGGACTTTTATTGTAGCCTTAACGGGCCTACGTAACGGTTCCAGCGGCCATAATATTGTCAGCCTACTGCAAGCATTGAGAATCCTGTCACATAAAGTATATCGATTCTGCACAGCACGTGCTTACATACATGCACACAGGAAGCGCAATGTGGTAATTGGGGAACACGTCATACGAATGATAAATGTAACTTAAAAAAAACGAAAACTGAAAACATTCGTTTAAATCAATTTTTATTTAATTTTGAGAAGAATATCTTATAAGTTATATATGTAAATTTTAAACATCTTACATGGAAGAAAAATCCTTTAACCACCCTCATTAATTCCTCTCCTTTCCTTCTCCTTCCTACTAAATCTATTATTTTATATCATACCCTTTTTATTAAATCTCTTGATGTTTTTTAATAGTTTTATAACATAAACGTGGGATTGTTTAATTTGCTTTTTTTAAACGTAACTATTTTTTGGTAATGTAATGTAATGTTTATTATTGTTAATGTAACTATTGTTTATTATATATATTTTTTATATGTAAGCTATACAATTTCCGAATAATGAAAAAGTAATAATAGTGTAACTGTATACTATAAATACATTTCTTTCCCTAATCTGCACGCCTTTCTGCAAAAATGTCAAAATTGGATTCAATTTTTAATACATATATAAAACACGAGTCAAATAAACAGATTTAATAACCCAAGCTCCTAACCCCCTTATATGCATCTGAAGATGCATATGGCTTTGGATCGTATTGCTGGAGTGTTATCATGATCTCAACTTTAATGAAAGCAAGATGATCAATCTTGTACTTCAGCTCAGATTAATGAAAGTTAAATTTTATAGTAAAAATGAATAATATTTATCTTAACTCCTCTAAAAATTGAACCTGGGGCCTCAAGAACAGTAGTTTACTACCATAACCATTGTTCTTTGGAGGTGAACTTTATTACTTAATTTAAAATATCAGTTAATATTTTTTTTAAAGTCCACAAAAAAAAAACAAATTCGTTTATAATCCCAGTATCCTTCCTTCTTCCAATTACAAAAAATACTCGGTAAATACAATAAAATAATTGTGACACGTGTTTTCTTACACATATTATAGTGAAAACAAATACCGTAAATTTAATAATGAGCTTAATGCATCAAAACACGTGTTACAATATATTTTAATAAAAAAGTGGTATTTACGAAGTAAAATTTAAATTAAAAATAGATATACATTATAATAAAGCCGTTCGCCTCCGTAGTGTAATGGTCAGCACGCTCGGCTACCGTTCTGGAGGTCCCGGGTTCGATTCCCAGGGGGGGTAAAATAAATATAAGTGATTTTTTTCACTGTACTATTTATTCAATACTACCCTGGACTGGTACCTGAAGCGAAAGGCTCATCACCTTTCCTTCACGTGTAAACGATCAAGATAACACTGCGTTTATATTACGCAGTGCCCTACGCACCATTGGGGTGCGGATAAGGGTTTGAAGAAGAATAATAAAGTGACTGGCGATTAAATAATGAAATAAAAATTATATTACTTTTCTTGTAAACTACCACAACTTTATACTATATAACTAACTAACTAACTAACCATCACGCCGCTTCCCCGCAGGGGTAGGCAGAGAGAATAGAACGCCACACTACTTTGTCCTTGCAAACATTCTTCGCCTCTTCCACGTTCATGCATCTCCTCATACATACCCGCCGATTGTTTCGACTCCTAACTGACCACTTTAAAGTATTTGGCATACTTCATCGCGTCAAGTTTTTCTCGATCTTCCTCTGCTACTACATGTGATTGAAAATCATATAAATGCAAACAAAGTTATTAGATTTGTTATTACAGTACCAACGACAATAATCAGAAGTGATTAAATTAAATAAAAAATTATATATATTAAATAAAAAATTTCTACAGTTTCGTTCGTCACAGAAACGTTACTTTGGAGGATGACTTTATTATGAATGATAATTTTTTATGTATTAAACTGTTTTTTACGCTAGCTTTTGGTAAAAAAATTGTGATTTCCAAAACTAAGACGTATGAAGGTTATATTTTTCATTAAGATAAAAGTATCTGGTTAAAAGCTTTTACAGCCGCCTCCGTAGTGTAATGGTCAGCACGCTCGGCGACCGTTCTGGAGGTCCCGGGTTCGATTCCCAAGGGGGGTAAAATAAATATATGTGATTTTTTCGCTGTAATATTTGGACTGGTACCTGAAGCGAGGGGCTGATCACCTTTCCTTCATGTGTAAAACGATCAAGATAACACTGCGTTAATATGACACAGTGCCCTATGCACCATTGGGGTGCGGATAAGGGTTTAATTATTTATTATTATTAAGATAAAAATATCTGGTTAAAAGCTTTTACAGATTATACCCATATGTATATGTAATTCATATATTTAATTGAAAACTGTAGCAAAGTAACAAGTACATATGTTATGTTGTTGTGTACGTTAATAGTTTAATAGAACCCACTCTATTAAAACTTATTCAATTTGGTTTATATAATCAAAATGAAAACCCAAACCTCCTAAGAATACATTCCCGAGTTGATCTTCATGTGAACTTCTCCAAAGTTCCCGCGTTCAAATATTGCTCTAGTTAAACTTGTAGATTAATGACAAATTGAAACTTTTTACTCGTTTGTTTGATTTTCAGGCTTAGGTACACAGAAGGAATTGACTTTTACAAAATACGTAAAAGGTTGTGTGTGGTACAAGCGTGGGGCGTTTTAAAATTCCCGGAAAAATACTCGTAAACTGAAAGCAATGTTTGTGATTGATGGACGCTGGAGTATATTTTAGAGTTGTTTTATTATTGCAATTGTATTAGTCTTTTCCGTTTAACTGTTTAAGGGTAATGCGATTGAATTAAAAATATATGAAATTTGTTAATAATATAATATTGACTAGAACAAGAAAGAGTTCAATAAATAACAAGAACACATAATTCAATTCCACTGACCGAGTGATGTTTCTAAAACGAGCTAAGGCATAGAGAAAGGCAAGAAGTTTTACTAAATTTTCGCTTGTTTTATATTTATTGTAAAATTCGTTTAACGAAAAAAAACTGTCCGCGTTTAAATTGACTACGGCATACTCAAAAACGATTGTTTACACAACTTTATTATTAAATTATTTATGTGTTTAAAATTAAGTTAAAATTAATCAAATAAATGTTACGTCGCAATGCTCTTAATATGAAATGATTTATCTTACATAATTTGTGGTAAAAACTATTAAAAATCCTTAATACTTCATCATTTTTAAACGGTTGAAATCTTTAAAAATATGAACAATGATGAATTGATAAGTGAAAATATGACATTAACTAAAACCTCTATCTAAACTGACCCGATAAAATAAATAAAAAGCTGCTTTTCCGCTATCACCCTTCAATCTCTCAAATTTAGTCTAAGCTTTAAATACGGTGTTTGACAATGATGTTAAATGGATTAAAATACGTGTGACAATAGATTTTAATAAATTCAAAATTCTTCACCTTTGCTTTCCATTTTTCCTTTGTTTTCAAACTCCGTCCCTTGACTAACCCCTTCCCCTTACTTTCCCCTCTCCTTATTTATAGAACAATTTTATGTTTTATATTTTAGTTATTATACAGACCTGAATGATGGAAGTTTAACTTCTGAAACATGTAGTCTATAATAAAACTTAAGTGGTAAAAAACAAGTGTTGTCTTTAATCATTGTAACATGTCTTACCACAAAGTTAATGCCGAAACAATAAATAAAGTATTGAGATATCAACATAACAAATTCAAATATTTGTCTCGTTTTTATGCTACTACTGGCCCAACGATTCGAGATGTCCAAAACACTGAGCGCTTGATGAAATATTTAATAAACAAAATATTTTTTTTTTATAAACTTCGACTTTCAGTGAGAATTTTACGAAAATTTCAAAATATAAATTATTTTCAAGCAAAATGTTCACATTACGTTTCTGAAATTCTGTATATGTGTTATTTACATAGGTATTGCTTCTATATTTTACATTGTGTAAACAGTGACTCAGGATTAAATATGGAGAATGTTCTAGACGAATATTTTCCTCGTTCAGGGTATTAACAGTTCTATGAAATCGTTTGACAAAAAGCCTTTTTGTGTTCTCAGATAAGCTTTCTGTGTTGTTACGACTTGTTACTGTGTTGTTTTGCTAAGTAAATTATAAGACAAAAATAATACTCTTAATTGAAAAATGTTTTCAATACATATCGAAATTTTATTTTATTTTTTTATTTCAAATAATATTTTGTGAAATTATAATTAAGGTTTACTAAAATTGTAAACAGATTTTGCTGTTTGGCTACTAAGTTTGCGACCACTATCCAATAGCTAATCGTTATGATTTTAATAGGAAAAACCATATTTATTTTTGTTTCGTTTTGTTTCGTTTCGCTTGCGATGTGAATTGCGCCAGGAGATTAGTTATTATTTATTGTAACTGCAGACAGTTGGTGGAATTCCATCTCTGTTTTGGGTAATATATCCAAAATTAAACAAGATTATTGGATTAAATTCTATTTTTATTTACATATAAATGATAATATGTGACTTATTAAGACATTATCAAACACACCAAAAACATTTGCAAAATGCTCTTATATACTAAAAATCATTTCTATTTTTAAATATAATTAGGTCCAGGGGTATTTGGATTTCTATGAAAGCTTAGATAAGTAATATAGTTAAAAAGTAATAGAATCACTCCAATAACGTCGTTTGATATAGGATATATTACCTTATTTTAGTTATTGTTGTCTAGCAAGAGTTCGTCCATTTAGCGTCATCCATGGTGCACCATGGGGAGGCAAACCATATTTACACCCTAATTTTATATTGAAAAAAAAATGTATTGATGTAGTGTGTGATAACTAAAAACCATACGAAAAATAATTAAATACCTTAAATACCGTACTTAATAAAATAAACAGTTATTTTGATCGTTAAATATTTCAAGGAAATGTGATCAGCTTAGCACTTCAGGTTCCAATACAGGGTAACATTAAATTAATATTATGTAAAAGTGAAAAATCTTTTTTTTTCGATCCCCCTGTAAAAAGTATCTCGGCATCCTTAGTCAAACGTGCTGAGCACTGTGTGGTGAACACTAGGAAGATGGACATTTTTTAATTAATAATTATTATAATATTACTTATAAACTACTCATAGGGAATATTATATAAACATACAACTTAAATATGTTATTTTAAAAAAAAGTTACACATACGTTTTGTACTGACATTTTTTGATGGAACTGCATTTCAAATAACAAAATAACAACTACATATGTTGTTTTTTTCACATAAATTTCATTTGACCAGCTACCGTGCTTCGTCGTAACCCACATCATCATCATCATTGTAACATACCAGTCTGATGATGTCGGTCAAATAAAATTAATATGGAAAAAACTACATAGTTGTTATTTTTTCTTTAAATAAGTAAGATGCCTTAAAAATAGCACTTAAATTAATTAGTTTTCCACCTTTTGTTGTACGGAATACATAAATCTGAAATAATTATTACGGAGTCCGCAGAGAGCCGTTTCTCCCTCATTAGCTTAATGGCGCTAGACGACGCCACGTTGCAATTAGGGTTGTTCTGCAACTTGACGTCGCTAGTGACGCGACATCCTTATGACGTCACAACACCCCTCCGAAACAAATGACCGCAGCGGTAATATCTTAGAGGCTTAAATATTTACCTTGGTTGAATAATAATTATTCATACCCGTTATTAACCTTCCCCTCCCGGTGATATGAATTTACTACAACTCGACTTTTAAAATCGGAATATCGATAAATAATAAAACAGATACGGGCTCAGAATTTTTGTATTCTTCCGTAATATAATTATGTATTACGTGATAGTATTATATTATAAAATTATTCATTTGCAGCGACGGAAATAAATATTTTGCAAAAAAATCGGACATAAAATCACCAATACACAAACATTTGTGTTCGTGCTTTTAACCTATACGCGCATGTCGTAACGTGTTGACTGCGTTAGTAGTGCGCAGATCGTCTTACGCGACGGTCGTGTCGCTACGCCGTACTTGCGGTACTTGCAATGTATTTTTTCCCTTTTTCAGATCATTACCGAAGCTAACATTGTAAAATTGTAGCATTTGAACTTCAACTATGGTCAATAATAGCAACATTTAGGAATATTTACATTTTTACCGTTTTTAAACCACATTTTCATATGGTGTACAAAATAAATATCATTGGTGCACGCGGAAGCTTTTAGCCCCGTAAGGGAAGGGTTAAATAAAATAATTTACAGTTTACTTGGGTTTGTTTTATAACTAGACGGGACTAAGCCTGAACATTGATGTTTGTATTTGGTTAAAAAATTTAAAAAAATATATAGATAAAACAAAGTAATGTATTGATTCGGCTTTGTGGAATGACATGTTAACTATTTTTTTAAATTGAATACTTGAATAATACCAATTTTTAACTGTTTTCAAAACATATGACTAGTATTGAAAACTACAGTTAAATATAAATGTGAACATGGTAAATTCATGGAAAGCTGTAATTATCTTCATATTGTCAATTATGGATTTCAAACTATTTATTTATCCTCCCGAATAGTGTAGTGGTAATCAAATCTGTCTACCATACTGAAGGTCCAGGGTTCGATTCACATGTGGGTCAAAATTAATATAGGTAAGTTTTTTCCACTCTTATATTTATTTAATATTTCCCTGGATTGGTAGCTGAAGCGTAGAAAAATGGCTTTGTCTTCATGTAATAAAAAATTCAATTGATATTTCATCAATTTAATGTAGTGCCCTATCACTATTGTATCACATTTGTATTTTTATTTTGGAATTTCAACGTTGTTGTTTGGAATTTCAACGTTCCGTTTTGAAAATGGTATAACTAACATAAGTAACACTTTGTTAAAAATAAATCGTTCACATTTGTATGAAAAAAAACGCATTTAAAAACGTAGAATATTTTTTTAGAGGGAAATGTTTAAAAATGTAAAAATATCATATTATTTTGTCATCTGTGACAGGGTATTGTTCTAAATAAATAAACTGAAATGCCAAAGCTTCGAAAAAGCTTTTAAAATGATTACAATAAACTTCTGCTACCTTCCTCTAGAAAATAACATTTTAAATTTCCACCAAAGGTTCAGGTGGTACAACAATTTAATTTTTATTTTCATTTTTATCATGTACCAAGCGTAGATACTCTTGTTTCTTTACATTAAATAATTAAATAAAAGAGTGTATGGTAAAACATATACGAAAAAAATTACCCTACTAACTCACTAACTAACCAACCATCAAGCCGTTTTCTGTAGGGGTAAGCAGAGAGGATAGAATTCCTTTAAACTAGTGATCAAAATTTGTGGGCAGATATTGTTTGAACATATGTACATATGTGTAAACGATCAAGATAACACTGCGTTATATGGCGCAGTGCCCTATGCACCATTGGGGGGCTGATAAGGGTTTATTATTATTATTATTATTATGTATAAATGAAGAAAACATAAATTGCAATTATATTATTTTTTGACATCTCATCAATAGGCTGGTTTAAGTGATCACTTTACACACGTGTAACATTCACCAATTCTACCCATTATTACAAGTATTTGGACACACTCAAAATGTTGTTAATTGCAATTGTTCGCAGGGTGAATGAAAAAATAATTACAACATTATATCGTAGTCATACAGGAGAAAGTGACCAAGTGAAGTTTTTACAAAAACGTGATTTTTGACTATTTGACATCTTACTAGCTTAATATTGCCCTGAAAAAATCCCAAAGGATTTTAATATTGAAAGTATAAGACTTGTTAAAAACGACTTACTGAATTGTTATTTATATTCTTGCCAATCAAAAGTGACTCAAATGGCCCTCCTGAACATTTTACGTTTTGTTAATAAGTCACTTTCTCCTGTACGACAACGATATATTCTAGTAGGTACATCTAATAAATTAAGTATTTTAAAAAGGTTTTTTTAAAGAATGTTTACGAAAAAATTATCTATGTTGAGATGAAAAAATAAACATTAGGGTTTACCATTGTATATCTGGTAACTTATGTACATATTTAAAATAAAATCTGAACGTTTACAAAGAAATAAATGCATGTTTTTTTTAGAATATACGTTAAACTTTACGACACTACTTGTCCACATCGATAAAGTGTTCATAATAGGTAATTCTGTGACGTTTGGAATTGTTCCCGCCGTTCACGTGTCATTTAATTCCGAATTTGAACATGACACTCGTCCTCTAGGGCCGCTGCGGTCTGCTGGAAAACTATGTGATTTGTAATCCCAGTGGACACTTGTGACATTTCACGAGACATGTACGTTTTTATATATATAACCGCATGTTTCCAATTTTGAATACTGAGACGTAAATTTAAGTTCTTTTATTTAATAAAACGACTTTGTTTTTAACCATTAGTAATATTGAATAGATAACCCCGCAAATGCCCAGACTTCCATTTTTTATTTTTTTTTATTTTTTTTATTTTATTTTTTTTTGTTTTGAATATTGAAAGCATTAACATTGTGGATCATATTGATATATTATTTCGAGAAATAAAAATACTTTGTGTTCTGATCCACTCACATTTTTTATTTAACCAACTAGTTTCGACAAACAACCCGTTGCCCTTTTCAGGGTTACATTTATTGCTAAATTTAGTAATAAATGTAACCCTGAAGAGGGCAACGGGTTGTTGCCGAAACTAAGTGGTTAAATAAAAAATGTGAGTGGATCAGAACACAAAGTATTTTTATTTCTCGAAATAATATTCCATTTTCTTATTCATCTACATATCGCTCGCTCCTTTCAACAATTCTTTTGCATCGTCATAAATAAAAAAAAAACCGTCAATTTTCAGTTTTGCATGTTTTCACAATGCTCATAAAATGTACTATATCCCAACAAAAGCGGCATATTTTTAACTTAATCTTTACCCGCTATAGGGCAGAAAGTGTTGTTTTTTTCATTTTGAAGAGACGGAATTATTCACTTATTTTTTAAATAAACTAAATATTTTTCAAATGGAGAAAATTTTTTAAATAAACTAAATATTTTTCAAATGGAGAAAAAACATTTAGCTTTTACCAAAAAAGATCTGTTGCACAGTAAAAGTTCAATAAATGGCTTCATATTTATTTTTAATACATTTCATCATATTTTTAAACTTTCAAAACGATCTCCTGAAAAATCAAGTTTATGAAAGGAGTGAGCGATATTATAAGATGTCAAAAAATAATATAGAAAATTGTTTATCAAGTATTCTGTTTAAAAATTTGCCTAGTCATGTCCAGACTATTATAATATTAATTCAAATGCCACAGTTACAGTTTTAAATTCATCTATTTACCGAGAATCGCAGTCGGCATCCACATTTCCATCGATGTTTCAATTAATATTAAATACAAATAGGTAAACTGATACATTTCAACCAGTGACGGGTTGATTTCAATTAGTATCGCACAAATTATAAATAATTTTCATTCATAAATGATAGTTTTTCATTAAAACTGTTTGCAGCGTGAAATATAAAACAAACGGTATCAATAAATTATTTATTTATTTATTGGTACATACGCCTCACAGGCTTTTACATGCACAATATAAGGAAATGATACTATAACAGCAATATAATGCAACGTAAATATACATCTTAAAGTATTTATATTCGAACCCTTATCCGCACCCGATGGTGCATAGGGTACTGTATCATATAAACGCAGTGGTATATTGATCGTTAACGCAGAAAAGAAAGGTGATTGATTGCCCCTCTGCTACCAGCTCCTCTGCTGCCCCTCTCTCAGGTACCAGCCCAGGGTAATAATGAATAAATATTAGAGTGAAAAAATTACTTAAATTTATTTGACCCCCCCCCTGGGAATCGAACCCGGGAACTCCAGTACAGTAGCCGAGCGTACTGACCATTATACTACGGAGGCGGACAAAAGTACATATTAAAGTACGTGACATCATATAAACTATAGACAATGAAGGGTAAATAGAGTACAAATAGCATAACAACATTAGCACAGATAAAGTGTTGAAAAAATTTCACGCAAAGCTATCGTTAGAATATTACATTCACGTATCGTTAAAATTATAAAAAAAAACTAATCTTAATTTCTTATTGTCAAGTTACGTTTGAGTTTTTTTTTATAAGACGTAGATATTTACCCAATAAAACTACAAAATGTTTTTGCCAAATTTAATTTTAGTTGACCTGTGACCGGGTTCCATCGTTATCGACATCATCAGAGTAAGGTCATTTTCTACCCATGTTTGACAACCACACTACTTATTTTTTTAGATATCCTCACACACCATTAATCTCATAACATTATACATGTAGTTCACAGGTTTCATGTGTGGTTAGATAGGAAAAACTTTTATTTAGTTAATACCTTAGGAGTTTCGAAAAATTGACTAGTGTGGTTGTCAATCATGGGTGGAATGGTGATTGATGCACGTGTGTAAAGTGATTACTTAACTAACCTATGACAGGAGTAAACCTTGTAAAAGCCTATGACAGGCGCCGTGGCGTAGTTGGGTAGACGCTCGACTTCGAAACTGGTGTCGCAGGTTCGATTTCCGCCAATGGCAAAATAAATTCGATAAAGATTTATTTTCAATTCGTCTGGATGTTTATGATGTATTTTTTTACACTTACCTTCCTCATCCTTACTATCCATCCGACCTGCAGACAAGACTCTAATCGAGGCTTTGCGGTTTATTCATTTAAAAAAAAACTTTAATGTGGAGAATACCCAGATTTATGAAAAAGTATTCGGACACATTCAAAATGCTATGAAATATATTTTTTTAAATACAACATTTTGAGTGTGTCCAAATACTTGTTCACAAAATCTGGATTATCTCCAATTGCAGGAGTTATTTGTAAATGATTTATTGACATTCTGACTGATATTTGAGTTTCTGCTCAGGAAAAAGCTTATTTTCATCTCACCAATAGATGTCTCTAGTGAAGTTCTAGTGATTCAAAAATAATGTTTCAAAATTGGTTCATATATATAGAACTTCCATGAATTTGAGTATTGTGGTTGTCAATAATGGGTAGAATTGGTGAATGTTACGCGTGTGTAAAGTGATCACTTAAACCAGCTTTTGACGGTCGTCAGCCCCGTAAATACCCAGATTTCCATATTCTTCTTCATCTTTGATGAGGCGTCAAAAAATAATATTTTTAAATACATTGAAATCATCCCTTGAGAGTCAATGGGTGTACATGAGTTAGGTGACGAGTAAAGGGAGGCTTTAGTTGGGGATGCAGTAAGGGTGCATACAGTATATATTATGGCTCAAGCTGCAAGCAGGTTGCTCGTGTTGGCTGAGTCGTGGTTAGTCCTCTCGGGAAGGGAATAGGAGCGCAGGATACAGCCCTCACCGCCTACCTGCAGACCGTTTATTAAGTTAAGTTCAAGTTTGGAACTTGGAGACGGAATTGCAAATTACTCTGGAATCCCACCCTGTTAATGGATATTGTAGCTGAGAAGGTGATCATTGTAATGATTTCCTTTGAAATAGGAAAAAAAATGGATTGGGATCTCGGGTAATGTAGTTAATTTGATCCTTAACCATTTACAATTAAACGCAAGTTTTACTAGTAGAAACAAGTTGTTAAATTTTACACATCTGTTAATTAAGACAAGTTAACACAAATATTTGTTTTTTATTTATTTATTTTTTTATTAACATAAATTGTATACATTTATTTATTCACAACATTTAACACATTTAAACAAACTTATATTGCAGAGAATAACCAAGCCACCTTGTGTGTATTATCGGTGAAGTTCTTTTTGAATACATTTTTATTGTTTATAACCATTTTACCCTAATATACACACAAAAAAGAGAGAAAAATTTAGAATAAGTATATACATTTTACAATTTTCATAAAATGAACTCTTGATCATTTACCCATTTCTTTATTTAACCTTTGTTCCATATTTTATTTTGACCTCTAACATCCGTCGACAACACATTAAAAATGTTCGGAACGATATATTGCAGTGTTCGACTCCCATATTTATTGATTTGACGTTTAATTTGTTGAACTCCATTTTAATTTATGTACTAATTTTAAATCAAACACAGATTTTTTGATTCTACTAAGTTGTATTTAATTAACAAGAACACATAAAAAATTATATTGTGACAATTGTTTCGCTTGACATTCGTTTGACTAACAAGGCGAAACGATTGTCACAACATAATTTTTTATGCGTTTTTGTTAATAAAATACAACTTAGTAGACTCAAAAAATCTGTGTTTGATTTAAAATTAGTACATAAACCCATATTTATTGTTTGTTCTTGGGACTGATTCTTTATTTGTATATTGTAATGATTCCAAATTTTCAATCATTCAATTGTACGGTGTTGTTTTTTGTTGGTGTTTAAAATGAGAAATATTTATGTTTTGATTATTTTATGAAAATATCAATTTCATACGTTTTACTCATTATTACAAATAGGTTTTTCTTTCCCGATGACAGAATAAACAGTTAATACAATATTCAATTATTTAACCACGATGGTAGCATCATCTTTCGAACATAACAGCAGCACGCGTTACAATAAAATATGCTCATGGCAGACAGCATGCTTTTTGGCAGATGCTGTCAACATGGAATTAACATTATATCCCATGTATTATTGTTTCTAGTTTTTTTTTTCAAATTTTCATTGCTTCTGAAACATTTTCAAATGGTGCATATTGGAATCGTTCGCTTTTTTTCTTTTCCATTCAACCGTAGTGAGCCATAGTAACGCGTGGCCGGCTACATCTAGTATATTCAAATGTTGAATTTATTTTATTCTTTGCAGTTTATTCAACAAAATATAATAAATAATAATAAATCCCTTACCACACCCCAATGGTGCATAGGGCACTGCTTCATATAAGCGCAGTGTTATCTCGATCGATTACACATGAAGGAAAGGTGATCAGCCCTCCACTTCAGGTACCAGTCCAGTGTAATATTGAATAAATATTACAGTGAAAAAATCACTTATATTTATTAAACCCCCCTGGGAATCGAACCCGGGACCTCCAGAACGGTAGGCGAGCATGCTGACCATTACACTACAATATAATAAAAATATATGAAAGTTAATATAGTCTTGTATCCTGCGTACACCTTTATTACGAAAGCTTTCGTAAGGATTTAGTAGATGGTTCAGGAGTACATGATTTTGGTTCCCTTAATTATCATTATATACGCGTTCAGACAGGATAACAGGGTAGAACTCAAAGCCTTCCCTGTCGCAAAGCTTTCAGGTTCTTCTCTAAACTTTAACGACGTTTGACCGAACTCATGCGGGGGTAGTATGTCTTTCAAAGGGTAGAAAGTAAAATGCTCAACCAGTAGTAATTTATTATTCATAGGAAGCGAGAAAAAATTAAAATTGCCACGAATATTTTGTTTGGCTCTTATGGTATTATGTGATAATATTATTCATAACGAGTATGAAATAGAAGGTAAAGCATAAAAAGGACCTCCTTTTGAATAACTAGTAAAAAGTCTACACACACACGCATATATATATATATATATATATATATATATATATATATATAAATATAAACATTTATATATATATATATAAGTATATATATATATATATATACATATATATATATATATATATATATATATATATATATATATATATATATATATATATATATTAATATATATATATATAAATATATATATATATATATATTTATATATATATATATATATATATATATATATATATATATATATATATATATATATATATATATATATATATATATATATATATATATATATATATATATATATATATATATATATATATATATATATATATATATATATATATATATATATATATATATATATATATAAGAAAATAAACTCCTGTTATTGGAGATAATCCAGATTTTGTGAACAAGTATTTGGACACACTCAAAATGTTGCATACATATATATTTATATACTGTGATGATTTTTATAAGTGCATTATTATTGTTATCATATATATTTTAATTATTAATGATATTGTTTATGAAATCAGCTGTAAATAAAATAATTTAAAATAAAAAATAACAAGTAAAATAAGGTATATAAGGATACATGTACAGCAAAAAACAAAAAAAAAATTATGTCCATAACATTACAAATTACATACAAATTGTGATATATTGAATAGAAAAAACAAATATCAGAAATGGTTAGGGAACTCAGGGTTTCACACTCTTACTCGTTCTAGCTTGTGACAGTTGTATACTTTTTATACTTGATTAAACCAATGGACCACGCTAGAGGTCCCGAGCTCTGAGAATCCCGGAAGGCTCAAAATAAGTGTAAGTGATTTTCACTTTCATATTTATTCAATACTTCTCTGGTCTTTTAAAAGAAGCGCGAGACAGATCACATTGCAGTTAGTATTATGATACCACGGTATCGATAGTATAAAGTGCCTTTTGCACCATTGTATGCAGATAAGGTTTAAAATAAGCAGAGCTATGCGTATGAGTCCTTTGTGAATAAATGTTTACACTTTATTTAACATTAGAATGAGTCCCTTTCTGTGAAATGGCATAATAGTTGTTTAATTCATCCCCATCTGAATGCCGTAATGAGCTTTAGTTTCGTCCGGATGAGCGAATGACAGTGTTGAAGGAAGGACCACAATGGTTGATGGATTACTGTAAGATATGATGGGATGAATAGTAATAAAGCTGCGAATAGTCAGGATGTGTGCATCGCATCCGTGTGTTGGTACAGAGAACAGCTTGTTCACCGGCGGGATACAAAACTGCTTTGTGTACAAAGCACATCATCGCCCGCAAAAGTTAACATGCTACAGAAGAGAGATTATAAAATAAGCGATCATTCATTGTTACATAATTTTTTAAATTTGCAATTCACTTTCTTGAATATCGTAATGGTTGAAAGATACAAGATACAGATATTTTTTGTTTTACTATTGTTAAGACGAATAGTTTTACGAACTAAGTACAGATTTTTTCAACGACACATGAAAATACCAACCATTGATTTTTTTAATTTTTAATTTTGGCATTCACTTTGTTAGAAACAATTACATTGTAAATGAAAACACGTGTTTTTTTTACCATTATTACGTGAAAATATTCAGACCCGAAGAAGAAAGCAATCCAAAACAAGTCGTTAAAATAAATATAACTCAAGTGGTAAAAAACAAATATTTTCATTAACATTTTTTAAAAACTATTATAATTATTTTTAATTTTGAAGTGTTTCAACTTTAGACGAAGCATCTATTGTTTTTATATGAAAAAATATAGCATTCCAGGGCTTACAATTATCACTTTATGCATTTTTCATATTTATACTTTTCTGCTCATTATATATCCTTCACACATATCATTTGTAATTTTTAATGATTTGCAAAATTACGACAAGCCAGCAAATGTCAGGTCGTATAAGCCTATAGATTTTCAGACTTTTTTCTTTTTCATATATATGAAAAGTTTAAATGTTTTGTTTTGTTTGAGACACCTTTGGTATATATTTAAAATATTTCCTTAAAAACGTAAGCATAACGTTCAGTTTACACTAAGAATTGACAGCTTGATTGCGTTTGGACTTATTGCGTTTGATATTTTCTGATACAATTATGAAAATATATTTGATCATTGTAAGAAAATATGTAACATTTTGAGTTTGTCCAAAAACTTGTTCACAAAATCTGGACTATCTCCAATTAAAGGAGTTATTTTCGTATTATTTTTTGACATCTCATCAAACATGAAGAAGAATATTCTTCTTCATCTTTGATGAGATGTCAAAAAATAATATGAAAATAACTCCTACAATTGGAGATAATCCAGATTTGTAAGGATTTGGACACACTCAAAATGTTGTAAATAAATTATCTGGTCAAATTAAAAGCTAAAATGATAAAAAAATAAGATAAAATTTTCTCGCGTTTCTCATGTGTGTGATTATATTCCAGGATTCGGACCACACTTACTAATATAAGATTTTCAGCTCAATAAAAAGCTTTTTTTCATCTCGCCAATAGATGTCTCTAGTGAAGTTCTAGTAATTCAAGAATAATGTGTCAAAATTGGTTCATATATATAGAACTTCCAAGAATTTGAGTAGTGTGGTCGTCAATCATGGGTAGAATTGATGAGTGTTACACGTGTGTAAAATGATCACTTAAACCAGCTTATGACGGGCGTAAGTCTCGTAAATGCTCAGACTTCCATTTTCTTTTTCATCATTGTTGAGATGTCAAAAAATAATATAAACCAGTTTTTATATTTTTTGTAACAACGGTTTTACCTTCATCATTTCACAAGAAAATGATAATGGAATATTTCTATTCTCTATGCCCAAGAGCCGGCTTAGTGTTGCTAAATAACATTAAAATGTCATAATTACAAAACTTTCATCCCTCGGGTACATACCAAACAACTTGACAACCAAAATTTTGTATTAATGGAATAACGTAGGAGGAAGCGGTGTCGCTTTTCTTAGCAAAAAGTAATTATATCATAATTTTGGTAACTCGAAGACGTGTTTTTAGAACCTTCATTCATAAAAAAATTAAATACTTTTGAAAAATACAACCTCTTATTTTTTTAAAAATTATAAATTCTATTCAGATATAAAAAGGAATGTGAATATTAAGAACAAAATAAATTGAGCATTGAAATAAGTTAAAGTAAATAAAAACCTTTCAGCGCAAGCGAAACTGATAGTACACAGCGCAGTGAAAATTGGAGTACCTACTGGTTCTAATCCTTACGTATGGAAGTAAAACATGAGGTTGGCAAAAGAAGGATAAAAGTAGACTGAATGCAAACGAAATGCGATCCCTCAGGTGAATGTGCGTCAAAATCATGTATGATAGAAATTAGAATGGTGATATTATGAAATAATCCAAGGCATTGTCGATTAAATTAAGAAAGGTGTATTGAGATGGTTTGGGCATGTAATACGAATGAGTGAAGAAAATACTAATAAAAATTATTACTAAAATCAATGCAATTAATAAAATTGTAATAATTTTATTTTGATGACCTGACTATGAATTATTTTCCAAAACCGGTAGTCACAAATAAGAGTTTATAAAAGTGGTATTACACAAAGTGAACACTGGATAATAAGGAGAGTGTTTTCTTAAATTACTGTCTAATTATTAACACTTTCTGTTACCACTTGAGTTTATTTTATGAAGACTAGCTTTGAAAGCTTAGCTCCCATCTTCAGGTTTTAATGTAAACTGAAGATGGAAGCTTCCGAAACTAGTCGCCATTAAATAAACTCAAGTGGTAAAAAAAAGTGTTTTCTTTAAAAATTTCATCATATCTTACCACAAAAAATACCGTTATAAGAAAAAAAACTGTCTACACGAATGAACAATAGTTATGAAAAATAAATTACTCAGAGAATGCGAATTATAGATTGTGATGACAAAAAGCTAATGGAAGGTCTTTTGATGTCTCTAGGTCTCCTGAAAGGTAACACTCTCCTTATCATTCATCCTGAAAGGACTTTGAAACTGTCAAAAAGAATATTTGATGCCGTTCCGCAGGAAGACTCGCTAATTTTATTTATTTATTCATCGAGAAATTATTATTTTTAACCCTATTTACACCAAAATAACAGGTAAAACAATTGATATGACAGGTATTATGTGATACGTTATTATCATTATTTGATAACGTTTTAAAATGTTATTATTTTTAATATGTGGAAAATTATTAAGTGTTATGTTTTATGTAATGTTTGTTGTACGATGAACTATAAAGGATAATTTAAATTGTGATTATCTTTATTATACAGGGTAGCGCAAAATTAATCACGCTATCGGAAAATGTTATAATTTTTGCAAAAGACATCTTACGATAATGATATTTGATATTTGTGAACTAGACAGCTGTTGTATACAAACAAATTCAGAGTGGCGTAAAATTTATTATCGAATTAAGTTTTTGAGGAACTTTTTAAATAAAAAAATAGTAATTGAATTGTTTATTTTGACTTTTACAATTTTTTTGTTAAGAAGAAAAGATGATATCCGTCAAGTAGCTGCCACCTGTGATGATACACATTTGTGCCCGTTCCTCAATCCGTTTGTATACTGCAGCTGTAGACAGCTAGAGTACACAAATATCAAATATGATTGAGGAACGACGCCATTTGTAATAATTAAAACATTTTCCGATAGGGTCATTAGTTTTGTGCCACCTATTAATAACATAGTTTTATGTAAAGCGTTATCATATTTTGAACTATAAAGTATAATGTAATACGTTACTATGTTTACAAAGCCGATATGTTCTCGGGAGAGCAATCTCTTTCTGATTGATTATACCTCCGTGAAATACAAGTTCAGCTTTAATTATTACACCTTTGTGTGTTCGGTTAATGATATAACATATCCTTTACACATATCATGGTTTATATTATATGATAATATTATAAGGAACGTAAGTGAGAGGGAGCTATAAGGAGGTATATGTTATTATGTATATTTTGTAGCTATGATATCGAATTCTAATTGGACGTTGATAATGTTACCTTTATACACATCCTCTCTTGCCCTTAATTCAGATTAAGGCAAATATATCTGTATTAATCTTCTTCTTCTTCCTTTCGTTAGTTTGTCGGATCTGTTTGTTCCGTTATCCGTCTCTTGTGACGTGGACTTCCACCAGTCAGGCCATCGCTTTGGATGTCTTTCTGGTGGTCTTCCATCTGAGGCTCATTTGGGAAATTTAGTTACAACGTTGCATAATATTTGTTTTTTGTTAAAATGATTACTCATAATAACAAATAATAAAGTGAAAAGTATTTCTACTGGTCCTGATTTGCACCAACAGTACATAGGGCACGAAATCAAATTGATACAATGTTTATTTCATACTTAGTTTTATGAAAAAATTAGCCATGCGCTACATGTACCACAGACCAAGGTATAATTAAAAAAATATATTTTATAAAAATTATAAATTAATAACGTAATTACTTGTGGTTGAAAGTAACATATTTTTTAAAACAAAAAATCTGCAAACCTTAGAGGCTTGTCTGTAAGTTGGGAAATGAAGAAAAGGACAATAAATGCGTAAAATATACCACAAAAAAGCAGAAAAGATTTTTAAAAATATAAGAATATGAAATAAAATTTTGGATAAACAGGCATAAAGTAAAAAATATGAATTAAGTTTAAAAGAATTATTTAAAAAAGAAGAAGATCAAATTTTATGTAAATACATAAATTTAAAAAAATACTCTTACGTTTAATCTCCTTGTGATCTAAAAATCATCACTGACCATTAAATCTATACACTTTGGACAGTGTGAGCAGCACGTTTTTTTTCAGTTCGTCATCTAGTCTAAAATACAAAGTATGCTCTTTGAGTCAACAAATGAAGGCCCTTCGGGTTAAAACACATAAGGCAATTGAGATGTTAGCAGAAAGAAGAGATAGAGAGAAGAAATAGAGCAGAAAAAGGAAAAGAAGAATTCTAGAAAAGAAGGAATTCTTAAAGATATATTTATTTTATTATCAGCAGAGAATAAAAGGTCCTATCATCATTATTCATAAGGTGTTGAAATCAAAGAGATCTTTATTTCCTGTGTCATTAGCGTAGACTGATATGCCATTCACGAGATCTAAATCCACCGCCTAAAAAGTCAATAAAGCTCACATTCGCATTCAGCGCTTTAAGATCACTCCGTGAAAGCTCATGTTAAATGAAACGTTAAGCTCTGGCTCCGGGTTGCAGAACACAAAGGTAGCTAATCTATAATTATGCAGCATTAAATCACAAGATTAATTCCCCGAGCTTTCATATTTGTAAGAGGAATTGTCCTGTAGAATGCTGACTGCAGGGAAGTCTATTATTTTAGCATTCATATACTCGGTTCTTGCAAATTTATTCATAATGATCATGGTATTTAAATAAAAAAGGTATCTTATTGGCGAGATTGAAGTTTATTGTATAGTTATTAACAAACCTTTCAATTATTTATATATAACTGTTTTAAGAGATATGTATATATAATTGAAATATTAATATCAATTTTAGTCGATGGTTGCTTTTCGTTGGTAGGGACAAGGTGGAAACAACCTTAATTATGGTCCAGGCTTAATATTTGTAATTTTTTATATTGTACAACCTTTTTATTGTAAATTGTTAATGTATCTTGTAATGTTTAAAATCTAGTAATTTACATAGGCTATGCCTAAAGAGCCGTTATTCCTATAATTAATTCAAAATACTTTTATATTTTTTTATCTTTGTACCTAAAATAAAAAAATAAAAAAATGTATGATTTTCAACAATCGTAATTACTCGTGGTATAAAATAACATATTTTTACAAACAAAAAACCTGCTAACCTTATAGGCTTGTTTGTATGTTGGAAAATGAAGAAAAGGAAAATAGATGTATAAAATACACCACAAACACGCACAAAAGATTTTAAAAAGAAATATTTAGTAGCCAGATTCTCGGACCTCCAGATGAAATCCTTGCCGGATATCCAGTATTTGGTACGAGTATTTGGTAAAATCACGATTAATTTAATGTGTTGTTTAAAAAAATATTTCAGTGTAAAATTGACGATTTGAGGGGATATGCCTATTAGCATACACTTTAAATTTAAATATACAATTTTAAGTAAGAAGCTAGAAATATTAGAGCGTGTATATAAGATTTGAGACTCTTAAATAAAAACTCAAAGTAATGCTTATGTTAAATACATGAATAATTTAGGAATTCATTACAATTTTAACATTATTAGCAAAGGATCGAAAAGGATATGCCAGCCTCTCAGCCGGGGGATTGCTCTGAAGGAACATTTTCCAACAACTTTTAAGTGGTCACTTTATATTCATCGGGTGGAAAATTTACACGTCCTTTAGGGGAAAAGGGCCCTTACCTGCGCACGTTCTAACGGTGCCGACTTCTTTGGGCAACTAATTAAAAGCATAATAATTCAAAATTAAGAGAGAGAATTAGGATAAATACTTTCACTTCGTTTTTAATCCCCAGCACAGGAAATTATCACGAAATTATCGCGAAATTCGTGAGAACTCAAATCTGAGAAGGGAATACTAATACGGTTTTCTTTGAAATACGTATACGTTTACCATATATAGTACATATATCGACCTTTTATATAAATAATAAATATATTAAAATGTATAAGAACAGTTTCAAATGTTTAAGTACGAAATTCGCCAAAATCAGTCACTAAAATTAGACTCTCCAATTATGCAGTGAATGCATAATCTGTATTCCCAGTATTTGTACATAATGCAAACTATGCCATGTTCTATTCGATTTCGCGGCTTCACATGTAAGCCAATGCATTTATGGGTATAGATTTATTTAATATATTGTTATCCACCTTGAAGTCTGTACTTTCTCAGCATTTCGTCTCCATGTTTTAATAGATAAATTTAAACGTTGTGTTTCATTCTCTTTTTTTTTCTTTATCCGCATTTGCTACCTAGGTGGAGTATATGGCCATTACAAGTCGTCTCCAAAGCACTCTGGAACGCGCTATTTCTTCAGTTTTCTCCCAAGCTAGTTTAGCATACCATAATTCCGCTAAGTGATTACATTTTTAGGCATTTTGCGATTCACGTATACATGAATAAAAGTTACTGCTAACTCGATAATTTCAATCATTGATGGCACAAATTTACTCTTAAAAATAATCGGAATATTCTTAAATTAAGAAGGGTAATTAACTAATTTTGCCTTTTTTTATTGTAATTTTTCAGATTTATTTTTCAAATGAATAACGAATAAAAAATATATACACACCATCTTTGGCTTCAACAATATTTGTGTTTAAAAGGATCTCTCAAAGGTACTCAATAAATGCAAATATAAATTCCTTAAACGCTTTCTTACATTTTTAACTGTTATTACATTTTCAATACTTATTCATTTCACATTTCATAAATGTTCGATACTAGTATAATAAACAAATATATTATAAGTACTTTACAAATACGTGGTGCAAACAATTTCAAACGTGCCAAAGAAACCACGTTTTTAACCAAATTCATTTAAGGTTAACAGTTCGTAATATAATCCATGCACTAAATTTAATGTCAATTATCAGATTCCATTAAACTTGGTTTGAATACGTCACGACTTCTGTATACTTCATATTATTTTTTGACATCTCATCAAAGATGAAGAAGAATATGGAAGTCTGGGCATTTACGGGGCTTACGACCGTCATAGGCTGGTTTAAGTGATCACTTTACACACGTGTAACATTCACCAATTCTACCCATTATTGACAACCACACTACTCAAATTCTTGGAAGTTCTATATATATGAACCAATTTAGAAACCTTGTTCATGAATCACTAGAACTTCACTAGAGACATCTATTGGTGAGATGTAAAGAAATAATAATAATAAAAATGAAAATGGTATTTTCTGGCGTTTCTCATGTGTGTGATTATAATCCAGGATTCGGATCTCACATACTAATATAAGAGTTTCTGCTTAATAAAAAGCTTCTTTACATCTCACCAATAGATGTCTCTAGTGAAGTTCTAGTGATTCATGAACAAGGTTTCTAAATTGGTTCATATATATAGAACTTCCAAGAATTTGAGTAGTGTGGTTGTCAATAATGGGTAGAATTGGTGAATGTTACACGTGTGTAAAGTGATCACTTAAACCAGCCTATGACGGTCGTAAGCCCCGTAAATGCCCAGACTTCCATATTCTTCTTCATCTTTGATGAGATGTCAAAAAATAATATGAAGATGACTCCTGTAATTGGAGATAATCCAGATTTTGTGAACAAGTATTTGGACACACTCAAAATGTTCTGTATACTTTGCTACACAACCTGAAGATGTCGGTTACTTACTATTAATTGATATAAAAACTTTTGAGTTGATCTGTACTTTACACAAAGTCGTAACTAACACACATTGCAATGATTTATTCAGAGTAAGCCGTTACCCTCGCTCATATTTTATTAATAATAAATATGACTTGGTAACCACGAGGGTAAACCACCCCGTATCTTGTCTTTTAGCAAGTTTGTGAATAAAATAAAAAGACCTAACCGAATTAAACCTTTGCTGCCTTTTACAGTTCTTATTAAAGGACATGTTATCATAGGTGCAAACGATCTCAATGACATTTTTCAAAGGTGTACAAAAATTGGTAATATATGTTTTTTGGTGCAAAGATATTTTTCTTTCTTGAGAATTTTATATAAAATAGAGCGTATTCAAATATAACGTTGTGTCAAAATTTCAAAACAATCGGTCACTTTAGTAGATATACGATTTTGAACAAAAGACATTTGTATTTCTATTTACAAGTATGTAAATAACAGATGTAATAATAGAGTATTGTACCTTGTTTTTAGATATGTGTAAGTTTTTAGTCTACTAGAAAAAACAAACTTACAATCACTCCGCCTCTTCGCAGAGGTAGGCAGAGAGAATTGAACGACATACCACTCTATCTTTGCAATATTTACCCCTTTCACATTCGTGCATCCCCTCAAACATAACCACCCATGATTCCGACTCCTGATCTGGCCGCTTTCAAGTATTTTACAAACTTGATCATACCAAATTATCCTTGGTCGTCCCTTACTCCTATTTCCAACTTCATTTGTCTCATAAAATAAAAAAAAGCATCTGAGATTGTAGCTATATCAAACAGGAAATTAACGGGGTATTTTTATACAGGGTTTATTTCGAAGCGCCCTACGTAAAGTGCTCTTACTACATTTTTGTCAATTTCGAGATATTTGGTGTACGTTATCAACTGACCGTTATCTACAAATATGAATAAACAAAAATAATATATAAAATAAATGACGCATAGTTTTCAGTTGAATAAGACGCTATCTACATCGAATTTTTGAAATGAACTGAACTCCTAAAACGCTTACTACTTAATTTTCACAAAGTATAAAGTTGTAAAACGATTTAATACATTATTTTATAGTGTTTTTAATGTATAATACTAGTTCACGGTTTCAAAGGGGTTTAGGGTTAAAAAAATACGTTGAAAAAATCTTCTAAGCTCTCTCCTGTAAAGTAACAGATTTTCAGAAAGAGTACTTTACGTAGAGGCCGTCGATTTAATTCTACGTGTTTGCACGTAGGTACGTGAAAATTTTAATTATTCTTTATAGTGACAAAGTTAATCAACAAATTGCTACTTGAGGAAACTTTAATTTTTAATTCTCTCTTTATATACCACACGAACGACGTATTCAGTAATAAAACAAGTCTTAAACTTAAAAACTTACTTAAATTAAAATTTGTTTTAACAAACTAATAAATAGAACTAATAAAAAAAAAACTTTTTTTCTTCTTTCTTATAGATCTGAGGATCTGTCTGTTATCCTGTTATCCATCCTTTTGACGTGGACTGTCAGCTGTCTCTCAGTTGGTCTTTTTTCATCTGGGTTCTTTTGAGTAATTGGGGCTAGTATATATTTTTTGCATTCTATTGAAATTGGAATTCTAGAATAGTCTTTCCTATCTGGCAATTACAATCTTACAGTTAGGGTGTCATGAGATTGATGAATATGCCTAGTAATTTATTTATCTATTTATTTAAACTTTATGTACAGAAAATAAATAAGTGCATTGGCGGGCTTATTGCTAAAAAGCAATATCTTCCAACCAACCAGAAACAGACTAGTGATATTGATCAAAACGTTTGATACCGTATATAGCTGTTTGCAATCAGAGGGTAGATAGTACTTGAACATTAATAAAAAAAACATAAAATACAAATTGACATAAAAAAACATAAATAACAAAATATGAAAATAAGGAGGGCAAAGGAAAAAGGAAGTTTAAGGAAGGAGGAAGAGAGAAAACCTATGGGAGGTAATTAAAAAAAAAGAGTAGTATGGTTGTCAATCATGGGTAGAATGGTGAATGTGGCACGTTTATCAAATGATCACTTAACCAAACTATGACAGGTCATGAACCCTGCAAATACAAAGACATTTACTTTTTAATTTTTGACGAAATTTCAAAATGTATAAACAAGCTTAATTCAGTAAATTAATTCGACCACTTTAAACTTTTCACGTAAATCAGTGCCGAAAATTATTATATTTGTCAATTTGGAAAAAAAAACATGAAGTTTTTTTTTGAAGAAGCAAAAAAAGACAATCGACCAATCTATGACAGGACAGTCCTGTAAATAAGCAAACATTCATATTCTTTGCAACATTTTGAGTGTGTCCAAATACTGGATTATCTCCAATTACATATAAGCTAAAATGATTCATATTATTTTTTGACATGTCATCAAAGATGAAGAAGAATATGGAAGTCTGGGCATTTAATGAGATGTCAAAAAATAATATGAAAATAACTCCTGTAATTGGAGATAATCCAGAAGTATTTGGACACACTCAAAATGTTGTAAAATGATTCATATTCTTCTTCATCTATGTTGAGATGTCTAAATGTATAAATAAACATATTTCGTGCCGAAATTTATTATAATAATTATAAATTATATTTGTCAATTTGGAAAAAAATCTGGTAGGTCAAAAACATGAGAAAAAGTCACAAATACCATCCCAATCATTGACCAAAAAGTTATCAGCCAAAAAGAAAAAGCCAAAAAGCTTAAGCCACATTACATCTCAATACCTACCTTTATAAATTGAAAAATCGATTAAATCCGTTTCATTAATACAAGGTCGTATTTCAAGTCGCCGAAGCCTATATATCTAAGTTTCCGAAGTTGTCTTACATAATTCCTTATCCAATACATTCATTTTGAAAATGCTACCCCGAGATTCCTCTTTATTCTCGGATTTTAATTTAGCCCTTGGGAACGAAACTTGTGGCTTTCCCTATTTCCTGTTATTTATTACCAAACCGACCGGAGGGGGATGTACCATGAACTTCCCATAACCTCTTCCTCTCCAATACTCTAACGATGAAATTATCGAGTCAAAAGATACGGACTAAAAGAAGAGTTTTGTTTTGATTCAGTTTGTCGAGTTGGATATCCAACATCTTTCTCTTCATCATTGAAAAGTTATAGTACGCCCGGAAAATAATAAGGGTTTTTAATTCTATTTGTACAATCTGTGCCCTCAGTAAGTGCAAGCACAATTTTTAATTATGTATATGATGATTAAAAATAAATAAAAATAAAAATCAGATAAATAAATATGTGTTCCTTGGTAAATCCCACTATTTCTTAAAATCTAATTTGTCACGTCTTTCGATGTATTCAGCATAATTTTCAAACACTTATTTTTATATAACTTTTTGTCATTTTAAAACACTGTTTTAAAATGATGAGAAATGCATAAAAACACTCGCGAGCATCGAGCATGTTAGGGATCTGGGCTTTAGGTTTGTGAGCACCCTGAGATTTCATGATCATATAGAGGTGGTCAGTGGCAATGCATTGGAAATGTTAACTTGCAAAAACATGTAGACTTGAGACGTAAATGTCCGGAGAAAATTAAATAAATGATGGAGCATGGTTTTCTCAGCAGCCGCGTCGGGCGCTCGAGGAACCACAACTCAATATTATATGTTCCTTGTGTCCGAGAGGGTGTTCCGAAGCGAGATTCTTCTACATCTTTCACAGGAGTATTCTTACTTACTTTATGATTTTTGATTTAGATATACGCTTTAAATTTTAGTTTGTGATGTATATGTTAGTTTTTAGTGAATAAATTGTATTGATTTGAATTGAATGCCATTAAAGACTTTGATAAATAGTGGTATAAACCAAGTAAAACTAACAAAAAAAACAGATCTCAATAGGTTACGGACCGGAAAGTAACCTGAGCCTCCGTTGCAATCTTTAAAGTGAAATTAGTGACTCGGGGGTTGAAATATGAACGTAGGTGGTTACGTTATGTGCAGAAATCTAGGTGGCACAGGGGGTGATTCGGGTAGCTTATATGTTAGTTACAGCGTCGCACATACGACTATTGTTTATTCATGAATATGATAAATGCATCCTGAGATAATGAGAAATTTTACTGCGCAAATCATTATTCAAATGCAAGAACCAGAAACTAGCTCATATTTAAACAATGTTCATTTATTTGATGTTAATAACGAAAAGGTTGTATCTGTTTTAACAAGTAGTTCATTAAATAAAAAAACAACTTTATTGTTTTTTCCACGTATATTTTATAAGACCAGTGACCGGGTTTTGTCCTTACCGACATCATCAATCTGATGATGTCAGTTGTAATTTCGTTACATAAAATGCGGTTCCACCAAGAAATGTCCATTTAAAATTTAAATCTCCTAAGTATTTCATTTGAAGATTTCCAAAATATTTTAAGCGTGTCCAAATTCTTGTTCACAAATTTGAGAGATATTTATACTAAAATCTTTAAATAAATGAAGAAGATTATGGAAGAACCAACCTATGATAGGTTATAAGCCCTGTAAATACACAATATTTACAGGGTTTATAACCTGTCATAGTTTGGTTTAAGTGTTCACTTATTATTCACGTAATATTCACCATTTTACCCGTGATTGCTTACGACAGGTTGTCAGCTCTGTAAATATCCAGAATTTCATATTCTTCTCAATCATGTTATCAATTGAAATATCGACTTATTAAATAAAACAGATTTTTTTTGAATTGGTGATTTCAAAAAGTACTCCACTAAAATTCAACTTTAAATATGTTTTTTAGTGTAGTCCAAAGTCCCTCACCTAAATACTTTAATGAAAAGAATTGAAAATAGTAAAAACGGTGTCGTAAAAACGTAAAAAATAATATTTTGCTTCTGTGAATTACATATTATATTACAAAATAACAATCCTTCATTCAGTACTGTTAGAGGATTTTAATATGTCTGTTGGCTTCGGAGTGGAAAAGGTTCCATCTAAAAGCTTTAGTATTGAAAGCTCAGGCTTATGGAGAAAATTCGCAGTAAAGTCTCATCACCTTTATTCCTTTAGCACTGAGAGGCTTAACACTTCGGCGTCAAGATCACTCTGATCAAATCTTCAGAAAGCTCCTTTAAATGGAGGATGGACAATAAGAGGAAAGATTTTCTGTGTTAAAACGCTTCAGTGGATTTTTTGATAATATAATACTTACTCGAATTATTTTCTCAACCTTTATTTGTTGATATTGTTGACTAAACGAAATTGCTTTGGGAAAACTATTATTGTATTTTCGTTATTGAGTTTGCGAGGTAAGCTTTTCTGTGATTAAATGTGGACAAAGAAGTGATTTTCATTATTTAACATTAATTCGAAAGTTTCACGAATATACGAAATAACAAAATATGTATATAAAATATACCAAGAATTTTTTTCCATGATAATTATTATTGAGATGTAAGAAATAAATTAAACCACATTGGTGTGGAATCTGACTCCGTGGTGTAATAGTAAGCATGTTAAGCTACCGTTGTGGAGGACCAAGGTTCTATTCCCAAGAGGGGAGGGGATTATAAAAAATATTCGTGATTTTTACACTTAAATATTTATAAATATCTGCTTTTATGTCAGTAATGATCCAGATAGCACTGAGTTAATGTGATGCAGTGCCCAATACACCATCAGGTGTGGATAAGGGTAAGAAGAAGAAGTTCTGGAGTCGCGGCGCGTGGTGTAGTTATGTAGACGTTTGACTACAATACCGACGTCGCTGGTTCAATTTTCGCCAATTATGAAAATGATATCAAATAAATAATAACGTGCCCTCACTGGGTTCTCAATCGCCGAGAGCACATTTTTGAATACTGAATTATAAAGTCATTTGAAAAAATATATATTTACGACCTGCAATCCAATAAAACCTGACCGAATAACGAGATCTATTACACATCTATCCACCTCCATTACCCATTTACGAAAAGCTCTTTTTTACTTAGTTTCGTTATTTATTGGTTTTATGGAAAATGAAAGCTGATTGTATATTTCTTTTTTGCATATGAATCAATGTTCATGTTGACCGAAAGAAGTAAGTGTTCGATTTTGATTTGTCTATGTGTTTTAGATCATTTGGTTCTATATACGTTTCCACAAAGTGTGTTAATAGTAACTCGTGTGTTTTGTTGGGAGGTGTTTTCCTATAATGTGTGTGAGTGATTATTAAATGCACATGAAATATTGTTAAAGCATACATAATTTGCGTTGTAATTTTTTGAATATTGACTAAGTAAGGGTCCGTCTGACACTTAAAG
The DNA here is from genome assembly GCF_059751285.1 of Brachycentrus maculatus. Lineage (NCBI taxonomy): Eukaryota > Metazoa > Arthropoda > Insecta > Trichoptera > Brachycentridae > Brachycentrus > Brachycentrus maculatus. Next base: position 150,739 of record NW_028281214.1, read on the forward strand.
TATTATTTTTAGTACTAATTTTTGGACAAGGATAAAATTACTGAATAATGCATTTCTTGTACCACCCCAACCAATAATCCTAAACGATAGATAAGACTCACATAAAGCGTAGTAATTTTTAACTTGCTCTTTGTTTTTCGGATGTTACGTTTTGTGTCAAAGGTTTCGGTGAATTTATACGGCGAATTTCATTTAAGAAAGCAGCAGAATAATACCACTAAAAATTTGGATTAATCAAGAATTTCAAATACTTCAAAGTGGGCAGGTCAGGAGTCAGAATAATCGGCTGGTACAAATGAGGAGATGTATGAATCCGGAAGAGCAGAAGATTGTTTGCGAAGTCGTATTGGTGTGGCGTTCTATTTTTCATCCTACTCCTACGGGGAAGCCACGTGATGGTTAGTTTGTTAGTAAGAAATCGGAATTTTTAGGAGGGCCGGATAAAAATCATTTCAGAACCGTATGTTGGTGACCACTGTTTTATGGTAGATCCATCGAAAAGTAGCTATTTTGTTTAAAATTATTTTCTTTCAAGAAAAAAATATAAAATATCTTATAAGTAAACTCACGACATACTGCAATACATATTGCAAGTGTAAAATTCACATTTTCTTTGTCTTAAAGCCATGTATGCCGAATTATTTGTCTGCACACCCCCTAATAACGCGCGCCTTTGTGTTTGAGCTCGGTCACATGATATTCCCTTTGTACCTCGTGCCTTCCGGAATTAAACTCATCACGTCGGCGAGAGCGCAAAGCAGAGACATGCCCCGTTTTACTCTACACCCTTTGAGAGGCTCCGAATTCATTCATTTAGCGCTCAAGGTGTTAATTGAATACCTCAGAGTACATAAAACTGTCAATTTAATTTCAACTGGATCACAGAATGTATATGTATTTTTTTGATTGCGTTCTTTAAAATAGATCAAAGGACATTAAATGAAAGGAGAGAAGTCAATAAAAATCAATATATATACTAAAAATATTGCCAATATAGAAACTAAGTAGCCGCAAGGTCACAAGCCCTGTACCCACAACTCAATATTTTTCTTCACCAATTTGAGATGACAATTTTTTTTTGAAAAAAACTCCTTAATGGAGAAAACCCAGAGATGTCAATAAGTATTTGGACATCAAAACAATATTTTGTCAGAAATTTTTATTTTATACTTGTTTTTAAATCTGGGTTTTGTCCACATACGAGTAATATTGATTTTAAATATCGATGTTTTAATATTTACATATGAAGAAGAATATGGAAGTCTAGGTGATTATACAGCTTCCGGCCTGGCATACATTGGTTTCTGTTGACACTCAAAATATTGTGCGTAAAATAACTGGTCAAAATATAAGTTAAATAAAAATAGATAATCATGTTTTCAAAGCGTCTCGTAATATGTAAAAAAATCAGGAATAATCTAAATAATTATATGACGAACTCTATTAAATGCGAAAATCTTACTCAACTCAACCATTGATGGTGCTGAGAACTCGTATATGAAAGAAGGTGTCAATTGAAGGATAAATACAAACTAAATAATTTATGTATTAATTTTAAATCAAACACAGATTTTTTGAGTCTACTAAGTATACTCAAAAAATCTGTGTTTGATTTAAAATTAATACATAAATTAAAATGGAGTTCTACAAATTAAACGCCAAATCAATAAACAAACAAAATAACTAACAAACCATCACGCAGAAAATCATATTTTAATATGGTGTACGGAGTGTGTGGATGTTTGTGGTAAGGGATTGTAATTAACTATGACTATTTTAATGTTTTTAAGTATTTCAATGTTTCAGAATTTCAATGTTTCAGAATTTCATTAACCCTGATGATGACAAGGTTCTTGTCGAAACCGGTTGGTTAAAGTGTACTTATAATAAATATAGAAAAAGGCTTAAAAGAAGTTGTTTAAAATTATAAATTAATTTAATAAAAATTCGTATAATATTTATATTCCTTTCGAAATGATGTTTTTATTAAAAATCAATTCAAAACAGTTCTTAGGAAGGACAGCATTCAATTATCTAATTGTTATATTTTAAATCGCACAGCATTTTATTCTTCTTCATTTCGTAAAAGGTTGATCGAAACACACAGGACATGTGATACTTTATTATATGAACTAAAAAGGAATGTGTGTCGGGGAGGCAACTGAGTCAGGCTTGCTAGATTAAGTTCCTAACGAGGTACATACATTCCCATACATATCTGTAGATGCAGATTGGGACTAGCAGGATTTAAGGCTACATTACATGATGTAGAGCTTACAGTATAATATGCTAGTTGATAAGACGAACTACACATCTAATACTTGGAGTTTGCCAGCTTTAAAATTTATTACGCCATAAAAAGCTTCGATTTTCTTAAAATACACGTTTAACGGTTTAACACGCGCTTAAGACGTTACTTTGTTAAATAGATAAAACCAACAAAAATGATAATTATGTAACATTAAAATAAAATAATAAAACACGACTAGTTTCGAAAATTATAGAAGTTTTCGTATACTGGCGAATAGTAAAACGTAATTAGTAAAATCTTTTATTATTTACTTGGAAATTAAAACATCAGTAGTTTTCGAAACTAGTCATGTGTAATGAAATAAAACTTATTAAGTAGTATTATACAAGTGATTCATTAAAAAAAAAATCAACATGTCATCCACAAAGTTCATGAGAAATTATAATTATTCATATTTTTAATAATTTTAATAATTTATAATTAATCATATATGTAAATCGGATCGGACCCCATTCGGATAGCCATATATTAACATTTTTGACATCTCAACATAGATGAAGAAAAATATGGATGTCTGTATATTTACAGGTTGCCATAGGCAGTTTAATGATCACTTTACACACTTGTTCACCATTCAACCCATGATTGACAACCACAACTCAAATTTTTGGAACTCATACATAACATATATCATCAATTTCATGACCCTTTGTCAGTGAGTTCATAACAGCCATCTATGTCGATAAAGGTTTTACTAAGCAAAGCCCTTTTTATTAGATGTATTCAAGATCCGAACCACAGATTATTTTCTATATTGGGAGACGTCTGAAAACATGATTTTTTTTTATTTTTTATTTAGCTTAAATCCCAGATTTGTAAATTTAGACACACTAAAATGCTAAAAAAAATCTTCATTAATTTGTGCACCTTATAATTAATCATCCACTCTACGTTCTTTGAAATTAAGTGACAATTATAAAGAAAAAATACTTAAATAAAGTGTAGCAACAAATTACAATTACGATCGTAATCCCTGTAAATACCCAGAATTCCATATTTTTCTTCATCAAAAATAATGTACAAATTACAATTACGATCGTAATCCCTGTAAATACCCAGAATTCCATATTTTTCTTCATCAAAAATAATGTACAAATTACAATTACGATCGTAATCCCTGTAAATACCCAGAATTCCATATTTTTCTTCATCAAAAATAATGTACAAATTACAATTACGATCGTAATCCCTGTAAATACCCAGAATTCCATATTTTTCTTCATCAAAAATAATGTACAAATTACAATTACGATCGTAATCCCTGTAAATACCCAGAATTCCATATTTTTCTTTATCAAAAATAATGTACAAATTACAATTACGATCGTAATCCCTGTAAATACCCAGAATTCCATATTTTTCTTCATCAAAAATAATGTACAACATTTTGAGTGTGTCCAAATACTTGTTCACAAAATCTGGATTATCTCCAATTACAGGAGTTATTTTCATATTATTTTTAGACATCTCATGAAAGATGAAGAAGAATGTGGAATATGAATATGGTCGTCAGCCCCGTAAATGCCCAGACTTCCATATTCTTCTTCATCTTTGATGAGATGTCTAAAAATAATATGAAAATAACTCCTGTGATTGGAGATACTCCAGATTTTGTGAACAAGTATTTGGACACACTCAAAATGTTGTAAATAAATTATCTGGTCAAATTATAAGCTTAAAAAAAAATAATAAAAATGAAAATGGTATTTTCTGGCGTTTCTCATATGTGTGATTATAATCCAGGATTCGGACCTCACATACTAATATAAGAGTTTCTGCTTAGTAAAAAGCTTCTTTACATCTCACCAATAGATGTCTCTAGTGAAGTTCTAGTGATTAAAGAACATGGTTTCTAAATTGGTTCATATATATATAGAACTTCCAAGAATTTGAGTAGTGTGGTTGTCAATAATGGGTAGAATTGGTGAATGTTACACGTGTGTAAAGTGATCACTTAAACCAGCCGATGACGGTCGTCAGCCCCGTAAATGCCCAGACTTCCATATTCTTCTTCATCTTTGATGAGATATCAAAAAATAATATAAAAATAATGTAAGAGAGTAATCTCCTTATTAGAGAAAATCCATATTTTTAAAGTATTCGGAAAACTGAAAATGTTTTAATATTACTACGGACTAGTAAGTAAATTATAAAATATAACACGAGTCGTAAAAGACTGACAGAAGCCTTCAAAGACGACGGTACAATGTCCTCTAACTCATTAAAGGAGTTTAATATTACGTTAAATAATTTAACTAAGAACGATACAATTAAATTAGTTATTTGCTAAATCTAATTTATCGGAAAATTAATTAATTTATAATAAATTAAAACTTAAAAGGAAAATGTTTCTTAATAGCTGCTTGGAACATTATTCTCATCAAAAACGGTTTACGATAGAAGTGTTGGGAACAAGATTATACCTTGTAAAACTACAAAATTTGAAATTTACACTTAAGTCACATTTCGCTACTGCAAAAAGAACGAGGAAAAACGTCCATAAACAAAAAAGAATAATTCATTTTTATCGCCCATAAGGTTGATACTACAAACCAGAGTTTCTCAAACAATTTTTTTACAAGGGGCAAAATTTAAACATATGTTTTTTACTTAAATAAAGTCCTTTTTAATAAAAAAGGCGATTTGTTAAATAGTCTAATAAAACTTCGTATTATTTTGGTGTCTCCAAATTTTCGTTTGCAAATAACTATCGTTTATTATATGAAGGCAAGGTGATCAATCATGCATTTCAGAGATGCGATTTCAAGATGCTATTGAAAAAATATTACAGTGAAATATAATTGATATTTTGACTACATCGGGAATTTTATTATTATTTTTTTTTCTTTATTTAAAATTCTTTTGCATAACATAAATTCAAAAACAAAAAACATTTATAAATAATAAAACTGAATACAAAAAAAGATCCCACAAAGGCATGGCCTGTGTGTGGGTATACAAAATAAATAGTCATAGTACAGGGTATAAGGATATAGGTTTCTCAGTATAATTAGTTATTACAAAATACAAAAAACTTAATTTAAATAAAAAAATAAATAAAATAAAATTAAACCCAGGGTCTTCATTACAGTAGCCAAATGCTCTAACTACTACCCTACAGAAGGGAGAACGTATATTTTTCTTTCTCTAACCCTTGTCGACGCCTAATGGTGCATATAGCACTATTATCTCGATCGTTAATACATTCCGGGATGCTATTAAAATAATATGACAGTTAAAAGTTATTGAATTTTATTTTGGCGCACTAGGAATCGAACCCAGTCAGTACGGTTACCAAGATATTATTTTAATCATATAATAGGAACCCGATGGCGAACTGCTTGACATGCAGTTTATTGGGACTTTTCATTTTACTAGATTAAGGTTTTTTGTTTGACGTTTCTTGGTAAAAAAGCATTTTATATAAAAAATAACAACTTCATAGTTTTTCCACGGATGGGACATTGCTGTACGAGAAAGTACCTTGCGAAGATTGGTGTCTTTGACTCCCCCATTTGCGAATGTCGTTTCGAAGAAGAAGACCTTAACCATATATTATTTGTTTGCCCAATAAATGGATAAATGTCAATATTTTTCAATAATACTTTGGCCCCGCCCATTCCCTTCCCTACAAATATCAACTTATCCTAGCGAGCAGGAACCCAATTATCTACAATATATTAGTTAATTTTTAAAAAAAATAATGGAATCATTTTATTGTTTAATAACAAGTTTAACGTTATTTTTAATTGAATGATATTATTGAATTAACTTGACATTGGCAAAAGCAATAAATTCTATATGCAACGTCATTCTATATAAAAAAAATAGTTTTTCCACATATATTTCACACATTTTTTCCACATACACGTGGAAAAAACTATAAAGGAGTTTACAACTATATTGTCATTTGATTATTAAATTTTTATTTTTGATAGTTTATGTATTAAAAAAACGTTGTTTTATATTTTTTATTTTTATTTATTTGAATAATAAAATTAGTTTTCTTATTAAAAAAAAGTGTTTGAAGTTTTGATTCACGCGAGCCACAGTTTTGGGGTTGTAGATCTCCATTGTAGGAAGGAATTGTAAATCACGAACGTTTTTACAGCGCCATAGCAATCAAATGATCACGTTTGGCCTGAAATTTTCCACCGCCGCCATATCCGAAACTTTAATATCAGCTTTCGTGTTCTGAAATACAAGTTCCGTTGGTGAATAGATTGGAAATGGTGTTTGAAGATAAAGGTAAGTACTTTATCCGCGCTGAGAACATTCCGCTGAAATCAATACCTAATTTGTTTTTTAATCTCAACACCATAAGAATATTATTTTTTCAGTATCTCTAGGGGTTCCGAAAATTGAGTAGTTTGGTTGACTATCATGGGTGGAATTGGTGAATATTACGCTATATAAGGTAATCACTAAACCAAGCCTATGACGGTCGTAAGCCGTGTAAATGTCCAGACCTTTATATTCTTCTTCATCTATGTTGATATGTCTAAAATGTTTTAATATAAAACTTAATAAATATTACTATAGTAATACAATCCATATTATTTTTTATAATAATACATTTTTCTTAAAAATATTACATCTCATCAAAGATGAAGAACAATATGTAAGTCTGGGCATTTACGGGGCTGACGACCGTCATAGGCTGGTTTAAGTGATCACTTTACACACGTGTAACGTTCACCAATTCTACCCATTATTGACAACCACACTATTCAAATTCTTGGAAGTTCTATATATATGAACCAATTTCGAAACGTTATTCTTAAATCATAAGAACTTTACTAGAGACATCTATTGGTAAGATGAAAAAAAAATCTGTATAATATTTCTAAAAATATTTCTTTCATATTCTTCTTCATTTTTTATAAGATGCCAAAAAATAATATGAAAATAACTCCTGAAATTTGAGATAATCCAGATTTTTGTGAACAAGTATTTGGACACACTCAAAATGTTGTACTATAAGAATGTATTATTTATTGATTTGGCATTAACTTTGTGGAATGACATGTTGATTATTTAAAAAAAAAAAACACTTGTTGTAAAACATTTAATGAGTTTTTATATACGTAACTAAATTCGAAGACTAACAGATATTTTTACCTACAGGTGAAAATTAAGACTAACGAATAAAAAAATAATTATTACACTCTGTCACAAATACAGGTCAAGTCATGAAAATTTAGAAACACATAAAATTTTAAATTCTGATAAAACGTAAACGAATAAAATGCCGATTCGAAATACGTCACCATCTATGTTTCCTTTTACAACAAGTCCCGTTCCTTATACCCCCCCTCCTTTTTTTACTCTTTATATACCCCTAAATATTTTTTGCTCGTTAGTTTTAATTTTCACCTGTAGATGAAAACATCTGTTAGTTTTCGAAACTAGTCGTGTGTAATAAAATAAAACTAATTAAGTGGTTTATTACAAGTATTTAATTTTTACTATAAAAATTTGATACAGTGCCCTATACACCAGAGCTCCGCAACCGGTGTGCCATGTGCAGGATTCAGGTGTGCCGCGGTAAAATCAATGTATTCGATATTTTATAATTTTTCACCATGTATTTTTGTATAAAAATAAATGGTCAATGTGTGTTAACACACAATGACAAATTATTTTTCATAAAATTGACTTTTAAATGTAGTGTAAAATAATTATAATTTTTCAATGGCCTATATGTTTTTCCTTTTGGTGTACCGCGGAAGTCTAGGAATAATTTTGGTGAGTCGTAGTTGAGAAAAGGAAAAAAAACTGCTATACATACAAAATTGGGAGCGGATGAGGGTAGTAAGAAAAATAGGTACTTTTATGTACTTAACAGATGTGTTTTGAAAAATGTAATAAATTAAACCAGTAATAGGTGTGTTATGAAGCAAAATAAAAGTAACCATTTTACTACATGTAAATTTTTATACTTAAATTTTTAGGTGAGTATGTCGACAGCTGTTTTATGTGGATGATAAATACAGGCGTAATAACCCATAAAAATCTGATAAACTTTATCGCAAAATATCAATGCAAGCATTAAATTTTACAGTTTTTGAGAAATTTCATTCTAAAGGTACCTACGAGTGTAATAACATTATTGTCGAAAATATTGGAACGATTTTGAGTTTTTGCGAAGCGATGAAATAAAAGCTCGGAAAGCTCCGGGGCTGTTGCAATTTTATGACGTCATTAAAATTGTAATAAAGTCAAAATATTTTATAGTTTAAACTGAAATATCTGCGGATAAACTTGCCGAACTATTATTTGTGAATCCGTATATCAAAATACATCCCGTGAAATAATGGTATAACGACAAACGTGCTAAGTACAATATATGTGTTATTTTGCCAACGCTTTTGTTGATTGTAAAGCTTGACATACGAATTTTATGGTGGCATCTATTATACAGGTCAAACAATGTGAATATTAAAAAAAACACAAATTTTGCAGCGGATTATATGAAAAATGATAATATGATTTTATATTCAAATTAATCTAACTGATATAGAAGGCACTGGGATATCAGCGCCACGGTGGCGAATAAAGTATCTACCAAAGAGTCAAAATATCAAAGATGTGAAATTCAAATAACTAATTAACAACTTTCACGCCGTTTCCCAAAGGGGTAAGCAGAGAGTACCCTAATCAGTTTTTTTTTAGCAATTATTTAGATATTTCAGCAATAATAAAGAAGTCTATGTATTTTACATATATGAGAACGTAGAAGTCTGTACATTTTCAGGGCTTACAGTCCACCGAGTATTCAAGTATTTGAAATACTTGAATACTTAGTGGATAGTGCTAAGTTTTTCACTTTCTTCGTTTGCTCCTGTTCTTAATTACATTCAATTGATTTAATTGATCTTTCTTCACTTGTTCTCTTCACGTAACCAAATAGTCTCAACACACTTTTCTTAATGTTTTCGATAATGCTTATCTCAGTCATGCTTGAGTGGAGGCCTAGAACTGGGTGCAGAAGCATGGGTAGGCCCCATAAAAGATGGTCCGAAGCCATTAAGAATATGGCGGGCCTGCACTGGAAGAGAGTCGCGTCCAAGAGACAACTGTGGAAGTCCAAGAGGGGGGCCTTGGTTCAATACTGGATACAAGAAGAAAGCTAAAGTAAGTTAGTAAGTACATATATATATATATATATATATATATATATATATATATATATATATATATATATATATATATATATATATATATATATATATATAGATATATATATATATATATATATATATATATATATATATATATATATATATATATATATATATATATATATATATATATATATATAGTATTTATTTATTTTATTTATTTGGGAATTACACAACTTGTAAATAAAAAATATAAAAAAAGTTGTTATATCGACAACAACAAAAGCCAATTAAATGATTCCACTAATACAATTGTATTTTGAGAGAGAAAAAAAGTAAAGACAGGGTGGGTTTGTGTGAGTGTAATTTAAATTCAAGTATTGTAAGAAGTGTTTTCTTAATTTTTTTCCTTGTTATATTTTCATCCTCACTTCTTGACAGACCTGTTAAATAGAACTCAACGGGTTTTCCTTTATATACATATATTTTAAGCTGCATGTAGCGCATTTAAATATTTATCTAGACACAATGTACATACTCGCACATATTTCCCAGCGGCACTCGACTATCGTGTTACTAATGGGCGACAGAAGCCGCTAGCGCGTTATTTTAAAAGTATCTTTTTCTAGTTTGCAAAATATTACATGTCCTCTTGTGCATCCATGTAAACTGATCCTCAAGCAACATCGGAGACGAGTTGATAATAAACGTCAATGTAAGGGTCTTAAAGCTTAATTGACGGATGATTAAAAGGTTAAATTTGCATGAAAGAACTGAAAGGTTAGAATATTGCAGTGAATTAACTTTACATGTTGAAATTTTAAAAAGATGTAGAAAAATATGAAAGTCTGGGCATTTAAAGGGCTTTCAACCATCAAAGGCTGGTTTATGTAATCACTTTATACACGTGTAACATTCACTAATTCTACCCATGATTGACTAATTCTACACATGTCCGCCTCCGTAGTGTAATGGTCAGCACGCTCGGCTACCGTTCTGGAGGTCCCGGGTTCGATTCCCAAGGGGGGTAAAATAAATATAAATAATTTTTTCACTGTGATGTTTATTCAATATAACCATGGACTGGTACCTGAAGCGGAGGGCTGATCACCTTTCCTTCATGTGTAAACGATCAAGACAACACTGCGTTAATATGACATAGTGCCCTATGCACCATTGAGGTGCGGATAAGGGTTTTTAAAAAAACATTTACTAATTCTACCCATGATTGACAACCACAATACTAAAATTCTTATCCAAATTATAATCCATGATTCGCACCTCACATACAAATGAAACAGTTTTTGGTCAATAAAAATCTTCTTTCATCTCACCAATAGATGTCTTTAGTGAATTTTTAGTGATTCAAGCACTATGTTTCGAAATTGAACCATGTATATAGAAGTTCCAAAAAATTTGAGTAAAACATAACCACGATGGTTAGTTAGTTTAAATACAAAATACTTAAATACTTGGAGTTGCTACGCAATGCACAATAAAAATAACATTTAGGAGTTTTTAGAACATATTTTTTAAATCATGTTTTCATATGGTGTACGGAGTGTGTGGAAGTTTTTGGTAAGGGAATGTAATTAACTATGAGTATTTTAATGTTTTTTTATTATTTGAATTTTTAAGAATTTAATAAACCCTGATGATGACAAGGTTCTTGTCGAAACCGGTTGGTTAAAGTGTTTTCATAATAAAAAAGAAAAAAAAGTGATTAAAACAAAATTGTTTAATTTTATAAAGTTTACAAAATACGTGCGTCAAAACATTCTCTTAAGTAAACGATCTTGTAAATATGAATGGCATTCATAAGTGCATAATCTGGTCCAATCGTATTTACCTGAACGATTAGGATCACAAAGATGACACACATTCCCAGTGCACTCAAACTTAGATAAGTGGTCGTTCTGCGCCGAGTCCTGCCTTGGATTTCGTACAAAGGTAGAGTAGTTTCTGAACTATGACGAAAGCCTCAAGAAGGCACGCTCGAGTGTCGGGGTAAGTGGCCCTATGGTCTACTTTCCTGTCTCTTCTCACACGAGTCATCTTCACCATAAACACTCGGAGCTACTGTTTTAGCCTCACAAGACAAGGACTTCATCACTTGGAACGGGAATGTCAAACTAGATGAAAATTCAACAACAATAAATAAAAATAATAACACTAAAATTCATAACAAATGTCCAATCAACATTTGTTAAATGGTTTTGTAATATATTTACCATAAGCACTGGTATTAACTGTTTTAGCCTCACGAGAACTTGGAACGGAAATGTAAAACTAGACAAAAATTCAACAACAAAATGCAAACATAATAACACTAAAATAAAAAGCATGTGTTTAAGCAACATTTGTACATTGATTGTGTCATCTTAACACCTAAAGCGCGATGGCCTCAAACAAAACGCGCCCAGCGGTGGTGGGTCTGATCTGACCCAGTACAGAAATCGCCTTTTAGGCGTTTTTCGTCGGGTTTTTATATTTTATATATTATTCAAAATAGCCTACATAGCAATAGGATAATGTGTCATAAGTTTTGTATGAGAATTTTCAAGTTTTTGATAGTTTTGAAATTAAATTATCCAAGCGCAACATTTTACATCCAAACGCGACTGCGCGCTGTGGCTCACTACCACAGACTAACTAATTTATGTACTCACTACTACCGCGGAGCATGTCACACGCGCATGTAGCATGGTTGGCAATGAAGCAGTGGCTGTAAACATTTTTATTTTTACTGAATTCAAATAATTTGTGTTTTTAATTTTATAACTATATTTTAAGTCAACATCATAACAGATAGAATTATTAACAAAATGCAACTAAGTAATTATCTTCAAATATAAAACGTGGCAGTTAGCTCCAAAAACCACAAAATGATTCTAGGATTTTAAGTTAATATTTCAAGATAAATTTTTGTCCATAATGCAATTAAAATTCATTTTAAATACAGTGAAAATATTTAAATTTTCATTGAAAAATATATACGGAATTGCCCAAAATGGTGTAAATATTCATTTAAAGTTCGCCATTTCTTACATAAACATTTTGCGGGTTTTAGAAATTATGAATACAATTTTGTACGAAACCAAATAAAACTAATTATTATAAAAATTTTATATACAAGTTCGTTAGACATAATAGGTATGATATTTAATTTTATTATTGACCAATAAATTATTACCAAAAAATAAGAGGACAATCGGTACTTTTCTTGTTGAAATCGATGTTTTTATCACTTACTGACATTTCTTATAAAACCACGTTTTCCGTTGCACTTTCAAATTCTGAATCTAAGGTTTTTGAATTCTAAATCACTGTCATCTGCACTATTCTCTCACTTTTCTTTCACTTTTAGAACTGTCCAAAAGTCGTCCAATCTCGTCATGAGATAATTTTTTTTTTCTGCCATTGTGGTAAAGTGTCGAAAAGATTTAAAAAAAAATAAAACTAGAAATCGTTCAAATATAAAACAGTTTATTGTGAAGGTCTGTGTTTTGTAATATTAATATTTTTTAAATTTAGATTTACCTTATAGTCTATATATATGATATTTAATCCGTCATACAAGTAAACAAATAAATCAGTTAAAAACAAATATAAAAAAAAACAATAAACGGAAACAATCGCCAAAGATTGACAATGTATGCTTTTGTTTTTGGGATTTCAAAATCACGGCAGACGGCACACTAACACATTGATAGCGAACAACTGACCTTACTCAATATGATTTTTGATATTTTATTTGTTCTTTTTTTTAAATAACTCATTTGAATCTGGTCCAATAATTTTCGTTTGTATCTCAATTTGTAGGTAATTTTTTGAAGAACGATTACACTCAAGGAAAACGACGTAAACAAATTACCTATTACGTAATCAATAATTTTCCGCGATGGTGGGTCTGACCAGACCCACCATCGCAGAGGAGGTGTTAAGCATTAGCACTCGGAGATACTGTTTTAGCCTCAAAAGGACTACATTGCTTCGAAGGGGAATATAAAACTAGATGAAAATTCAAAAACAAAAAAAAATTAAAATTTCACCAAAATCAAAAAAACATGTTCACAATTTTTTTGTTTGTACAAATCTGGGTTTCTTTCCTTAGAGAGTTATTCCACGTTTTTGACAAATCTCAACATAGATGAAAAATAATATCTGCATCAGGGTTTCTGGGTATGAACATGGCTTAGGCTGGTAAAGTGTTAAACGTGTGTAACACTTTACACACGTGTAACATTCAATTCCTCACTCATTCGTTCCACAAGTCCAAACCATCTCAACACGCCTTCCTTAATTTCATCGATGATGCTTGTCACAGCCTTGCATTCATTCCTTATTTGACCATTAGCACATCTATCATACATTGTTCTACCTACGGAGAAAAATATATAAAATCTAGATGAAAAGTGAATGAATCACAAGATGATGTCGGCTATATTGGATGCCAAGGGGGGTACCTACAAATGACAAAGTTGCAGATACTTTGCCCATTTGTCTTCTTAATGTGAGACGGCAATTTCCGTCTGCAGTAACATGATTAAATCGTACATAAGTAACAATAAATAATACCCCGCCGCATACGTCTCCACAGGGTGATTTATGCCTCATTAAATGGCGCTCGCGAAATATTTAAGATGTTCGGGTAGCCGGGATTTTGTCGTTTGTTATTTATTATGCGCGATGCGAATTTTACGGTTTGTTTGGCGCTCAAAATTTATGGGATTTAAAAATACTTGTAATTTTTTGACAGTCCAATATAATGGGGGATTAATGTCACTTACGACATGAAACACTTTGTAACTTATTGAGTACGAAATAATTCACACATTTTTTTTATATGCAACATCTGAATGGGAGATTTGTTAATCAATAATTGGACAATAATTAAGAGTGATATTTCAAGGACGTGTCACGTTTATTAGATACATTTCGTTACATGAGAGAGAAGAATGGTATAACGTAAAGAGAAGGAGAAAGAGAGCTATATATTCTCTCTTTCTCCTTCTTAGAGTGGAGCAATAGAGAGCGATGTATACAAAGCGATAAAATAAGATAGTGTCACGCATGCGCGCATTGTAGATGTACACGTAATACGCTATATATGAACAGCTGAGGTACCACTCATTGTTTTAGTAATTTTAATGATCGGTTGTACACAAGTTCAATCTATTTTAATTTTGCTACCGATCTTCATGTCATCGTTTTTGCCACATAGAATTTGTTTTTAATTTTTAAAGATAAATAAAAACAAAAATGATGTAAATAATAAATAAAAAAGACAATACGACTGGTTTCGAAAACAACAGTTGTTTTCATTGAAAGGTGATTGTTAAAATAAATGAAATTATACTCAATGAATGGTATTTTTACAAGCGTTAAGTTTTTTAAAAATGTAATCAACAAGTCATTCCATAAAATTAATATCGAATCAATATAAAATAGAATTGTTTTTTTTTTTTAATGGTGCCTGTCCCAATAAATAAAACGTTTTTACTGTTTTAGATATACGTTTAGTAGAAGAGAGCTTTTTTAATTATTCATTCGCTGTTTCGAAATAAAAAAGTGCATGCGATTTTTTCGATTTGACCTATGCAGGGTTCAAAGTTTAGGTCGCCATTTTATCGCAGCTGAGATCAAACACAGAGGAACGGGTGTTAAAGCACAGTATCTTTCTTTATGGTATTGTTTGCAGCAGCAGACGTATCCATCTACATGGGGCATAAACATGTCGTTAGGGAAACTTTATTTGTTTTGTATTTGTCGCGTTCGCCGGCGAGAAAGGTTTCCGTGGACATTATTGGCAATCGCAAATAGATCGTTCCATCTTCTTGCTTTATAAATAGCACTTAGGATTATTGAATCACAGAAGTAGAAGACACATAAAATATGCAACTTAGATTCGGCCGTCGTGTCTTATAAGAATAGTGAACCCTCCAACGAACAAGGTACGCCTTAATTATTTATAAATAAAAATATATACAATCAAAATTACGAAATGGTTATTTTTATCTTAACATAAGATAGAATTAAAAATATGAAATGGTTATGTTTATTCATGTATGCAAGGAAATCTAACGTTTTTCATTTTTGTTGACATTTTGACGAAAAATATGGAAGTCTGGGTATTTACAAGGCTTATGACCTGTCAAAGACTGGTTAAATGATGACCTTAAAAAAATCAACAACAACAAATAATCAAAATCAAAAAATATTGTAATATAAGTGATCACTTAACACACGTTTAGCATTTACCAATTCTATACATGATTGATAACCACACTACTCAAATTATTGAAAGTCATACATTTTTAATTAATGTTTTAATTAGTAAATACCACTATTTCTTAAAATCTACTGTGACACGTGTTTTGATGCATTCCGCATCAATTTCAAACACCGTGTTTAAAAATGATGCGGAATACATCAAAACACGTGTCACAGTAAATTTCAAGAAATAGTGGTATTTACAAGGTAAATAATTAATTAAAAATGGATAGATTTAACCACAAAGTGACTGCTGAATCAATTGATGAAACTCAAACATAAAGTATATCATCAATTTCCGGACACTTTATTATCAAGGACACATCAGCCATCTATGGTTGGATCAATAAAGCTTTTGTAAAGGAGAGACCTTTTTATTTAGATGTACGCAAGATTCAAACCCCACATTATTTTACATACTAAGAAACGCTTGAAAATATGAAAATTTTCTTTTTTATGCAGCTTACAATCCGATTAGTTATTTACAGTATTTTATTTTATTGTAGTTAAGATGTGTCCAAAAATACTTGTTGACGAATCTGGGTTTTTTACATTGAGGAGTTTACTTTACACAGCGCAACATTCACGATTTTGGTTTTTCTCGCTTAACATTTTAGGTGTTTCTCTTAACATAGGTCTTCCGTTGTCTTTATCTGTCATAAAATAATAAAAATGGCACGGTGTTAGGATTCCTACCCTAAAACTACCCTTGTACGACAGCACAACATCCGAAAGTTCCAAACTAACGTTCCATGTTCAGGCAGTCTGCAATAAAATTTAAAACGACTCCGACATCGTAATAAAATTTAAACTTTCGTCTTATGCATGTAACTATGAAGTCTGGCAAGAATAAACTATATTTTATTGAGAGGTCGTTTGGAACGAGAACTGTTTTTACAACGTCTACTTAAAAAGGTTACTTTTATTGATATTCAATCGTTTTCTGATTTTATGTACTGTGAATTATATGAAGCCATATTTTCCAAATGTCCAAAAACAGACTAGTGTCAATGATCAAGTAATGTTCATTTTAAAAATTATTTGAATAAGTGAGTAGAAGTATTGATGAGTGTTTATTGTTTCATTAATTGTTTGGCACTCACTTTGCGATAATATCAATCCATTTTAAGGCCCTATATATGGTACATTAATCGCAACATAATTTTCTTCATACGCATGAAACATTTGAATTATATTTTTTTTCTTAAGACACTGTTTTTGCACAGAAAAATTAAGTTTTTCTTCAAAATAAATATATGGTTTTGAAAAGAAAAGAGTTTTAGAAAAACAAGTAGTTAAAAAAAATGGTTTTATTTTTTTCAATATATGTTTAAAAAAACAAACAAAAAAATCCAAAATGTATTTAAAAAAATCAGGCGTAATGAAACGACAGGCTCCCAGCGCAGCCGGACGCTTAATGAATACTTTTTTTGCGAGTAGGGCCTTAAGTTTTACTTGGTAAAAAATATTTTTCTTAAGATATTTTTGTTACATGTGTTTCGATGCATTCCGCATAATTTTCAACTGGTGTTTCAATTTTTTTCTTTCACATTAAATCAGACTGAGCCACAGCAACGCATGGCCAAATATAACTTTGTTTAAATTATAACTAAAGAATGTACAAATAAAGGATTTGCTATGACATATTCCAACAGAACTTTAAATATTTGGGAAGTAAGTCCTTTAACAACCTTCTTACAGATATAAAAAAATAATACTTTAAAATGCTAAAGCATAAATTTAATTGATTTTATACATGTTAATCTAAGAAATAAAAAAAATCAAATAAAAATAAACTGTAAATTGTAAAACAAGTGTAAGTCTTTTTCCAAGCACGTGAGCTCAGTCTTTTTTTGGAGAGAACTGCGTTTTTAGTTTTAAGATTATTAGAAATGTTTAGAAAAGGAATTAAAATGTAAAAAAAAAACATTATAAACATATTGATTAAATAAAATATTAAAAAAATATTGAACATATTATTTATGTTTATATAAAATAGTAATAAATTGCACAAAGCAGTCAATATAAATTTATAGTGGAATGGAAAGGAATGTGTTGGGTAGCCATTGATTTTTCTTTTCCGATTTTGAACAGAATTGAGTCTGATAGTGAATTTCCATTGCTTCTATCAAGATTTATATCACTAGATGGAACTGGAGATTCAATTTGAATTTTTGCAGCCATAAAAACCGGTTAAATTTACGTATCGACTATAAGAGGAAGTTACCATTGTACCTATATAAGAATTCAATTTGATTTCTATTGAATTTTGTCTAGAATTTCACTTGTTTAATATTTTTTGGTACTGAAATACTCGTACATATAAAACTCATGAAATAAAAAATATAAAAACTTTAAAAAAATATATTCAACAATAAGTAGCAGAAATTTGGAATTTTCTTCATCCCTCATATCTCTCAGTCCTTTCAACAACGTCACATATCAACAATCGTCGATTTTGAGTTGTGCGTATTTTCGGAAAGTCCAGAAAATGTACTACATTCCAGCAAAAGCGGCATATTTTGAACATAATATTTACCCGCTACAGGGCAGAAAGTGTTGTTTTTGCATTTTGAGGAAAAGGTATTGTTTAATTATTTTTTTAAATGTACAAAATATTTTTCAAATAGAGAAAAACTCCTCAGGTTTTTCCTAAAAAGATCTGTTGCACAGTAAAAAAAAATTGTAAGTGGCTTGATATCTATTTTTATACATTTTATTGTATTCTTTAAAAACGATCTCCTGAAAATCTAGTTTTTTGATTTATGACATTGTTGAAAGGAGTAAGCAATATGTAGTTACCACTCAGTTCTATGACGGAAGGGTTAAAACTAACTGTCTTACCATCACGCCACTTTTCCGCAGAGGTACGCAGAGAGAATATATCGATTACACACAAATATGTCTTTGCAAGGAATCTTCACATATCACACATTCTTCATTGCATCTTCTCGTACTTACCCACCAATTATTTCAACTTCTGACCTGACTATTTTCAAGTGTTTGAAATACTTGATCATTCCAAGTTTTCCTCGGTCTTCATCTGCTTCTATTATCAACCATATTCACCTAATAAATTTGTTTTACTTACCTTTCTTAAGTCATTCGATTCACATGCCCAAACCATCTCAACACACCTTTAAAAGTGTCCAGGTAGACATTCATAAAACCTTAGTTTTTTTTGATAAAATTATGGTATAAAAAGCAAAAATGTTATTCATATTTTCCATTGATATTTAAATAAAGAAACCTTATCACTATAAGTTTTTTTAAAAACATTTTGTAGAACGTATCATCTACCGGGTAAATGGGGTTTCAGTATACCCTGGAGCATCAATTGAAATACCAGGTGAACTTAACCTCAAAAAAATACTTTTATTCTGGTATCGATCAGTTATAAATAAAGCAATTTGTTTTCAAATAAGATTTTTTCCAGGAATTATTGAAAGCTCTGCGTACGTATATATGCAAATATTTTCATTGTGCTCAGTGCTGTTGTAAAGGTGGGTAAGTATTGTACAAGCTTGTTAAATTCGTGTGAAAGTTAAGACTTTGCAGCGTGTGAACTCTCTGTTACACATTTCTATGCTGCAATTTGAATGGCTTTGAAGTAATTATTCATATGCTGAAAACTGAAAACTTCTTGCCTAACCAACATACTAAATTTCAGCATGCAGTACCACAATACAAACCCTTTCACTCGTCATTACTTTCAGCTAAGTATAAAACTATGTTTTCTGTACGTCTTCCCCGGGATTTGTTTCTTGAATAATTGTATCAATTCAATATTAGACATTAGCTTTAAATTATTTATCATTCATTCATCCAAATTTTAAAAAATTTTATATTTTATATTTTAGCAATTTTATAATTTTTTGATTTGGCATTTTTGAATTACACGATTATATACTCGTAAATATGAAAATACAAGACTTGCACATTACTGCTTTTTTGAGTTTATTAATGTTAACACGACTTGTATAGAGAGCTGCAGATGTTTTCAAAATTAGTCGTGTTCGAAATATGGTCTTAAACGTTTCACCAAACTTGCTTTCATTATTTTGACAGAAGCGTAATTTGATACATATATTATATTTTGAATCAACCTTAGAAATGCATATATGCTACTACTACTACTACCATCACGCCGTTTCCCCACAGAGGTAGGCAGAAAGGATGGAACACCACACTCTTCTGTCCTGACATACACTTCTTGCTTCCTTCACATCTATTCATTTAGTCATACATGCCCTCCGATTACGCAGACTTTTGACACCGCCAGATTTTAGGTTGTGATTGATCTGATCGTGCCAAGTCTTTTTCGGTTTTCGTGCTCGTTTTTTTTCCCTCTCACATTCGCCACATATATTTTCTTACTCATTCTCTCGTTATCCATCCGTTCCACATGTCTATACCACCGTAAAGAACTCTTCCTAATCTTTTCAATTATTCCTTGTTAAGCCTGTTCAGTTACTAGAGAAAATATTCAACATTGTAATTTCTCTTATCGGCCTCTATTTTTACACTCATTCGATTAATATCCCCCAACCATCTCAGCATATCTTTATTAATTTTATCGACAGTGTTTATCTCAGCTTTGCATACTTTCCTTTTATCACCATTTGAACATCTATCATGCATCGTTTTACGCACATTCGACTGAAAATTTTTATAACTGTTTGTAAGAAAGCACTTCTTAAAAGTATCCTTGCTAGAGTATTTTAAATACATGTATGTCAGAACATATAAGATCCTCAGTGCCTTCGTGGTAATATTCTGCTAAGTACCAATTTATAAAAGTCATCTTGCTTTCTTGTTAGACTTTTAGAAGTAATTACGCGGCCCAGTACGGTAATGTCGCCGTTAAATGTATTACAAAAGTTGTTTCTAGGGGTCATTATCCAAAATCTCATTTGGTAAACAAGTCACATGACCTAGCCAAGCGGAGTCTTAAAGCGACATGTCTTCCCGAGGTATACTACCCTGGCATTTTGCAGACCCTGCACCAAAAGCTCAAATCTGAATTCAGAAAGTAAAGTCATAAATAATGTAGTGAAATCCTTGCTTTTTAACACATATCACAATTTATTTGAATATCTGAATTTTCAAGATTGAAAGCCAAAGAATATATTGCTAAGAAATGTACCCCTCAGATAAAATTAGTCAAATTGTCATTGCACTTTCAACATCTTCAGAATTTGGTTAGGAGAGATAATATTTTAATATCACGGTTTCGACATCTTTACTTTGTTTTTTATCATTTTGTTTATTGTCCTTTTAAATCCGGGACTACAAAAGATGCCAATCTGCATTTCATGCTAGATCTCGTTATCTCGAAAAAAATGAATCATGGAAATATATCTCATATTTTAGTTATTACAAATCAATAATATCAGAATTACCAATTGAAGCACCAATCAATGAAAGTGTAAATATTGAGTAAACATAATATTTTCAATGCAAATTTTGATTACTTTTGAGATGCCCTCTCTCTCTTTCTCCTGACTCTTGCATTAAATCTCTCTTATTTATTATTTTTCAGTCTAGTTTAAATAAAAAAAGTATTTTTAAATATCACAATGTTTTTTTTATTGGTTGATTTATTTTGTTTTTCTTACTAACCTATGTTACATTACATTTGTTAGACTTTTATGCTATTTTAATTCTGTATTTATTTCAAGATAAATACAGAAGTAAAATTTGTCTGTATTTTAGTATTTTTTCATTGAATATTAATAAGTTTTTTGTTGTTGTTGTTTACGATTTTATTTGTACTTTATTTTAAAATTCCAATGGTGAACATGCTCAAGGTGCAGTTTATTCAGATTTTTAATTTAATACAACGTATTTTTGAATAATGAAATTTAAAATGTTTGAAATAAATTTACGAGTATCTGTGGTAGGAAATAAAAGTTTATTCAACAGTTATAAACGATTTATTTTCAAACTTTATAAAATAAAACAACTTTGTTTTAGCCACTTTAATTATTAGTAAACATTAACCTACCGGTTTCGACAACAACCTTGTCATCATCAGGGTTTATTAAATTGTAAGACTTGAAAAACATTAAAATACTCATAATAAATTACATTTCCTTACTAAAAACTTCCGCACACTCCGTAAAAATTCTAAATGCTATTTTTATGCATTGCATCGCAACCTCAAATAACAACTAATGATGATGACAAGGTTCTTGTCGAAACCGGTGGGTTAAAGTGTACTTATAATAAAAAAGTGGTTAAAACAAAGTTGTTTAATTTTATATGCGAAAAACATTAAAGAAAAAATATTTATTTTCATATCACTATAAAGTTGTTAAAAATACTAAACATAAAAGAGTATCGTGTCTTAAAAAAAAGTATGATGTTTAATATAAGCTTACAATTTAAGGGGTGAGTTTAAAAGAGTAAATATGTTTCTCTTGGATAGGTTTTTAATTTCCGACTTTCAGTGTATCGTCATGATAGGGTAGATTTAGCCGCGTACGTACAACTCGCCTTCCTTTTTGCTAAGACCTTTTGGTGTGTCCCGGAGATACTGAAGTTTATAGGGGTAGCTTCCAGGACAGCGGTCTCAGAGTGGGCGGTTTTTCAGTAAGAATGGGGACAATTAGCCGGTAATTTGCGGTCTGCTGGTGGACCGACACGACAATGTTTGGTATTAACCTACCCTCGAGAGTTTCTTGTAGACTTGCTGCTATAAAAAGGTGAGATTATAGAAATTTAGTGTCGCTTGTTTTGAACATTGGTGATTAATCGACGAAGTTTGATAAATAATATACGGAAAGAAATCGTATACACTACATATTGGTACATTTTTTATTAATTTCTTGCGTAGCAAAAAATATATTTACTACACACACACATATATATATATATATATATATATATATATATATATATATATATATATATATATATATATATATATATATATATATATATTTGTCAATAAATAAAGGGAAGAGGGGGGTTAAGGAACTAGATTTTTTGTAAAAGGAAACATTGATGATAATGGTGACGTATTTATAAACAGTATATTATTAATTAACGCTTTATGATACGTACAAATTTAAATTCAGAAAAAACGTTAATTAATATTATAATTTTTCAAAATACGTCATCATTATTATCAACGTTTTCTTTTACAAAAAATCTTGTTCCTTAACCCCCCCCTCCCCTATATTTATTAACCTATATACAAACTTAAATATATTTTTTGTTCGTTTGTTTTAATTTTTACCAGAAGATGAAAACATCTGTAAGTTTTCGAAACTAGTCGTATATATGATATATGAATTAAACTCATTGAAGTTGAATATATTCAAGTATTTAATTTAAAATAAATAATCAATCACAAAGTTAATGCCGAATCGATAAATAATTGGACATTAAAATAACAAACAAACAAATCAAAACGTTAAATTACACAAAAAATCGGAATTTTATTGAAATTTTTAATTATTATACAGATAAAAGAAAATAAAAGAAAAATTTTCATAATATGAAACCAAATACGACATAGCCGAATGATGCTATATATTTCAGATCTACTATTATCCGTACATGAATAGCTCTTTTTTACAAAGATTATGGTAATAATGACTTTATGGGTAATGAAAGCAGGTAGTACAACTTTATTGCATTATAAACTTAATTCTTTTGACGAAAAGAGGTATGTATAAGGTTTTGTTTGATGTGTTTCTGTGTTTTGTTTCTTGCGGTTCTACATATGTACGTTTCCATAAAGTCTATATTATTTGAGTGCATTGCAGGGTAGTGATTTTTGTGTTATGTGAGAGTAATTTTATTTTATTAAGATTGTTTTACCATAAAGTTTTTGACTGTCATAAGTTGTAATTTGTAAGCAAATGCTTACTATATTTCTAATCAATTAAAACCAAGAAAGGTGCCAAAAATTGCGACCATTTTTAGACGATAGGTCTTTACTGTATGACCAAATAAATAAAAGCCATAAATAATAATCACAGTATATTTAAAAAAAAAAGTAGTTTTGAAATTGAAGTATACTTGGCACAGATTTTTTAAAATATTTTGATATTCTTTTCTATATGGAATTTTTAGGATGCGAATACCATAAAAGGTAAAAAAAATAATCAGATATCCCTATGCATACATTTACCTTTTATTGTTTTATATGGTAATTCGATAGAAGTGGATTCGCGTCACTGAAATCCCGCTGATTACTACACAATATCTAATTCCTCTATTGTGAAAATCTATAGGAGGGGTGTTGGTACAGGGTGTGTAATTTTTTATATGACTGTCGCTTCCCGCTTCGGATTGAATGAACCCTGATTGCGGCAGGCCCTGGGGTTTCCGCCCCCACTTTTTACACACCCTGTAATTTTTATACTGTTTCCTGCAGTAAACTTTCAGACCGACCCAGAAATAAATTACTATGGCGAACTTCTCCACTCAACTTTAGCAATTTTTTTTTTCATTTCTCCCATTTACGTTATTTCTGGAATTGTGATTAGTACCAACCTTCTGATTGTTTAATACTGTCGGTTAGGGACCTAATCCATTTTTACAATCTACCGCGGAAAATAGTATATTTTAATGGAATGCAAATGGAGATATCAGCTGTCCAAACTTAAAACACAGTGAGGGACATTTTTTTTGTAGTAAGTTTTTTTTTGCATTTTGGACTAAGTAGAATCTACTTAGTCCAAAAATGCAAAAAAAACCACGACAAAAAAAATGTCCCTTACTGTGTTTTGAGTTTGGACAGCCGATATCGTAGTTATACAGGAGAAAGTGACCAAGTGCATTTTTTACAAAAACGTGATCATTGACTATTAGATATCTTACTAGCTTAATATTGACCAGAAAATAATTCCTAAGGATTTGAAAATGACTAAATGCATTGATGTTTATTTTCTTGCCAAGCAAAAGTTACTTAAATGCCTTTTATGCCCTCCTGAATATTTTGTTAGTTGGTCACTTTCTCCTGTACGACTACGATATGTCAAAATGGGCTTAAAAAGGTAAATTAAGATAAGTTATTTTATAAAAAGGGGTAGACGTTTTATTATTTTTTTTTTAAATAAAAAAGGTTGCAAAAATCGTTTTATATTAAAAAGGTTAAAAAGATACGTTTATAATCACGCGTCCTTGAAAATCACCGCGTTTTTACTATTTAAAAATAATACAAACTATAATAACAAATAAACCATAACAATTCTTCTGCACAGGGGTAGGCGAAGAGAATAGAACGCAACACCAATCTGTCTGTCTACTTAAATTAGCATATTGGAAGCGAGAAAAACATGGACGATCAGGTATGCCAAATACTTGAAAGTGGTCAGGATAGGAGTCGTAATTATCGGCGGGTATGTATGAGGAGATGCGTGAACGTGGAAGAGACGAAGAATGTTCGCAAAGACAGAGTGGTGTGGCGTTCGATTCTCTCTGCCTACCCCTGCGGGGAAGCGGCGTGATGGTTAGTTAGTTAGTTTGTTTGAAGCGTGTAGGGCAGTCAAAATTACAAATTCGATTTAATTATCATTTATCAGCTCAAATTCAATGCATTCAATACAAAACATTGAAATTTTTTTTTTTTTATTTCTTATATGTTAACATACATATATTAATATATTTTTATATAAAATATCATTAAATTAAGGTATAAGAAAAGTTTTAAAAGGTTACAAAGTTTCGCTTCGTTGTATGTATATTAAAAGGTCAGCATCTTTAAGGAAACTGTTAAACAGTTTTCCCAGAGGATGTTATCAATTACAGGATAATGGATGGAGTGGCCAAGGAAGGCACTTCATATAAATATATATCTATATATATATATATATATATATATATATATATATATATATATATATATATATATATATATATATATATATATATATATATATATATATATATATATATATATATATATATATATATATATATATATATATATATATATATATATATATATATATATATATATATATATATATATATATATATATATATATTTATATATATATATATATATATATATATATATATATATATATATATATATATATATATATATATATATATATATATATATATATATATATATATATATATATATATATATATATATATATATATATATATATATATATATATATATATATATATATATATATATATATATATATATAAATGTGTCCTAATTACAATTCACAAGTTCTGGATTTTCTCCGCTTAGCTGTTATTAAATATGTAAATATGTGTAAATTCTGTCTCGTATATGAACTTTACTTTACTCGTAGATCCTAAAATTTGGAGAGCAACAGTGATCACTCTGGGTGAAGTGCCCTATGCACCACTTGGATATGCGAAAAGAAAAACCATAATTCTTTTCATATTATTCATGCATAAATTTTGCGAAACAAAATATTTTAAATTAAAAACAAAAACAGTCATATAAGACCATTTATTTAGTTTATGAGATAAATTATAACACTATCAATAATTTAATATTTTTTTGATTTCTCGAAGTTTAAAAATGGATTTTAAAATTATAATCCCACAGTTAATT
This sequence comes from Brachycentrus maculatus, assembly GCF_059751285.1. Lineage (NCBI taxonomy): Eukaryota > Metazoa > Arthropoda > Insecta > Trichoptera > Brachycentridae > Brachycentrus > Brachycentrus maculatus. Next base: position 177,008 of record NW_028281214.1, read on the forward strand.
TCGTTAAAACCGTTTTTTTGGAATTTGCTTACTTAAGCTTTTGAGTTTCCTAGGATTTTACTTAAATATTATTTGGTTAGATACAGGAAGGTAAAAGTTGAGGTTTTTTATGACTTGTCACTTTGTATTTACACGTATTCATGAAAAAATATCTGAGGTTTTCTTAAACCCGTAAAGTAGCATTTTGACAGTGTATTATTTTAACATCAAAATAAACGTCTTATGTTTGTTATATTACGTAAATATGTAAGTATTTTGCATTTTTTTTTTTAGAAAGACACATTTAAATATTGAGAACTGTTACTCAGATTGTTAAAAAAATTCAAAGAATTCGTGGATCTGCTGAACAATACATCCCCTGACAATCTGAGAAAACGTCTCTCTGAAGATGGCTCCGTTTAGTAGTCCCGTCCAACAAAGCGCTCTTTTAAGCGTCTACCCCTCTTTATAGTAACCGTCAGACGCAGAGGAGACGGCTGGATGCATCCGTCTATTAGAGGAATGTTCAAGTCAAGGGCTGTGGAATAAACAAATTTGAATTTTATTAAACGGACAAACCTTCAAGGGAAATAATAAACAATAGAATTTCTTTATAAAATAAACAACATTGTTTAAACCACTTTTTATTGGTACACTTTATCCAACCGGTTTCGACAAGAACCTTGTCATCATCAGGGTTTATGTACTAATTTCTAAAACATTAAAATACTCATAGTTAATTACCCTTACCTTAACAAAGACTTCAACGCACTCCGTACACCATATGAAAATATGATTTAAAAACTCCCAAATGTTGTTTTTGTTAAGCATTACGTAGCAAATACGTCAACTCAAAATGACAACTATGAATGGAATTCGTCGAAACCGGTTAGATAAAGTGCACCAATAAAAAAAAGTGGTTAAAACAAAGTGGTTTTATTTTATATGCATGGTTTATAAAATGTGCCACAAAGTATCTGCGAAAAACAGTCAAGAAATCGAATTTCTAGTTTTTTTATTTTAAATTTATCCTTATGTCTTACATAAATTATTTTTTAAATAATGGAAGTGGTAATCCACATAAAATTTATTTCGTATTTCGACATCTCAATTGATGAATATATGAATAAGTTATTGGCTTGGTTAAGTGTAACATTCACCAATTCTACCCATGATTGACAACCACACTACACAAATTCTTGGAACTTCTATATTGATAAATATTGTTCAAATTCGATACATATTGCTTAAATTCTCTAGAATTTTACTAGAGACATGTATGGTGAGATGAAAGAAGCTTTTATATTGAGCAGAAACTCATTTCATTTGAATGTGAGGTCTGTATTCTGGATTATAATTACATACATAGAAACGGTAGAAAATATCTTTTAAATTTTGATATTTTAGCTTAAAATTTGACCAGTAAATTTATTTTAAATAGTTTGAACATCAGATGAAGAAGAATATGGAAGCCTGGGTATTTACAAGGCTTACGACCGTCATAGGCTTGGTTAAGTGATCACTTTACACACGTGTAACATTCACCAATTTCGCTCATGATTGAAAATCACATTACTCTAATTTTTTATCAAACTCATGACACAATATGCGCGAGTTCAAACCATCTCTCATCAACGTAATTTTTTTTTCAATGTAATATTTTTCTGGACATCACCTCCTAAAAACGCATGCTTTATTTGAAACTGCCCTTTCTTTCCTTATTAAAGCTACAAGTATTTATAATTTGACCAATATATATGTTGAAGTTTAATGTACTTCATATGTTGACTGCTGTTATAATTACTTAAAGATAATATTTTTTTAAATTGCAAAAATGTTGAACATTTCTGCAATCTTATTTTTGTAGAATTGCTCGTTTTACTGAGTCTGTCTGTCAGGTGAAACTCATTCGCTCGTTTTAATTTCTAGAAACCTATTTTAGTTCTTTAGAAAACGTCTGACTCCATGAGCGCTATGAAAACTTGATACTAACGTTAAAGTAAGTTTCATAAAATATCCGGAAAGGGTTCAAGGATCAAGATATAAAAATGCATTTACATGCAAAATGAAACTAGGATTTTTTCAATTGTAAGAATACGATTGAAATATTTTTAATAACGCGCTGAAAATTTATAAAAAAGGTGAATAAAAATTTCGATTGTATTGTTTTTTAATAATATAAAATACATGAATATTTAGTGTAAGTCTCTCTCCAAGCACAAGAGCTAAGCCTCTTTTTTGGAAAGGCACAGTTTGAGTGGAAATAGACAATAAAAGTGTGGTATATTTTTTAAATTGTTTTTACACCATATGCGATATGGATTTCAAATTATAATAAAAAGTATCAAGAGCGCAGCAGGATTCATGCAGGGATGTATTATGTATTAAATTTAGATTTAACGTGATTTTTTCTGTTACCACTTAACCCAATCTTTATTCAATTGTTTTGTCGTTACATTTACAATATTCCTAATTTTTTTTCATAAATACGAGTATAAAAATGTGATTTACATTTATATTTAAAGCACAAACATCGTGATTTTCCATTTTATAAATAAAATGTTACTTTGTTTTAAAATCACAGTAAATATTTTATTATAACTTAATTATAATGTCTACCGGTTTTGAAGCTAACCGCTTCTTTATCAATACTGATTAATGTTATAGTATTAATAAATCTTGATAAAAAAGCGGTTAGCTTTAAAACCGGTAGATATTATAATTAAGTTATAATGAAATATTTAGTGATTTTAAAACCAAGCTACATTTTAATTACACAAAATATAATTTTTTGTAAACATAAAGAACATTTTTGGGCACAAAAATATATTTTAAAATTTAAAAAATATATATTTTAATATTTCAGCTGAAATATTATCAGTGCATCGAAAATATGTTATTAAAACTAGATAATAATTGATGGTAAAATAATTATTCTTTGTCATTTCATTGAAGATTTTAGGATCGCAGGCATCCTCAGATTCTACAAAATTCCCCGTAGAAGCATCAGATAT